>NW_026735210.1:0-155028 GCF_949786415.1 Peromyscus eremicus | reverse complement strand
GTACTCTTCTACTCTACTGAGTTTCCTATGGGTTCGATCAGTGAGCTTACAGTAGAAAAGAACTGTGCTTCCTACACACACGGGCCATATCTAGTTCAACTCTGCTTAGGAAACTGACAAGAACAGTAGCTCCTCTTCAGTCCAATACAATGTAATTGATGGGAACAGACGCGAGTCCTCTTTGCACTGTGTGTGGCAATGGGAGCACAATAGTGACTTTCCTTACAAGAAAACAACTCTTGCTCGTAGGATCAAAAACTGCATGTGATTCAACTCCATTTAGGACTATGAAACAAATGCTAGCTCCCCTTACAAGAAACACACTCTGCTTTTGAGAAAAGATCACTCTTCTACTCTACGGTATTTCCTATAGGGTCAGAACAGTGAGCTTACTCAGAACAAAAGAACTGTGCTTCCTACACACACGGCCATATCTAGTTCAATTCTGCTGAGGAAACTGACAAGAACAGTAGATCCTCTTCAGTCCAATACACTGTACATGCTGGGAACAGATGCCAGTGCTATTTGCCCTGTGTATGACAATGGGAGCGCAATAGTCACTCTTCTTACAAGAAAACAACTCTTGCGCGTAGGACCAGAAACTGCATGTGATTCAACTCCATTTAGGACTGGGAAACAAATGCTAGCTCGCCTTATAAGGAACACACTCTGCTTTTGAGAAAAGAGCACTCTTCTACTCTACTGTGTTTACTATGGGTTCGAACAGTGAGCTTGCTCAGAACAAAAGAACTGTGCTTCCTACACACACGGGCCATATCTAGTTCAACTCTGCTTAGGAAACTGACAAGAACAGTAGCTCCTCTTCAGTCCAATGCACTGTACTTGCTTGGGAACAGACGCGAGAGCTATTTGCACTGTATATGGCAATGGAGCGCAATAGTGACTCTTCTTACCAGTTAACATCTCTTGCTCGTAGGACCAGAAACTGCATGTGATTCAACTCCATTTGGACTGAGAAACAAATGCTAGCTCGCCTTACAAGAAACACACTCTGCTTTTGAGAAAAGAGCACTCTTCTACTCTACTGTGTTTCCTATAGTGCCAGAACAGTGAGCTTGCTCAGAACAAAAGAACTGTGCTTCCTACACACACGGGCCATATCTAGTTCAACTCTGCTTAGGAACTGACAAGAGCAGTAGATCATCTTCAGTCCAATACACTGTACATGCTGGGAACAGACGCGAGTGCTATTTCCCTGTGTATGACAATGGGAGCACAGTAGTGACTCTTCTTACCAGAAAACAACTCTTGTTCGTAGGACCAGGAACTGCATGTGACTCAACTAGATTTAGGACGGGAAAAAAACGCTAGCTCGCCTTACAAGAAACACTCTCTACTTTTGAGAAAAGAGCACTCTTCTACTCTACTGTGTTTCCTATAGGGCCAGAATAGTGAGCTTGCTCAGAACAAAAGAACTGTGCATCCTACACACACTGGCTATATCTAGTTCAACTCTGCTTAGGAAACTGACAAGAACAGTTAGTCCACTTCAGTCCAATACACTGTACTTGCTGGGAACAGACGCCAGTGCTATTTGCCCTGTGTATGACAATGGGAGCTCAATAGTGACTCTTCTTACCAGAAAACAACTCTTGCTCGTAGTACCAAAAACTGCATGTGATTCAACTCCATTTAGGACTGCGAAACAAACACTAGCTCGCCTTACAAGAAACACACTCTGCTTATGATAAAAGAGCACTCTTCTACTCTTCTGTGTTTCCTTTAAGTTCCAAACAGTGAGCTTGCTCAGAACAAAAGAACTGTGCTTCCTACACACACGGGCTATATCTAGTTCAACTCTGCTTAGGAAACTGACAAGAACAGTAGCTCCTCTTCAGTCCAATACAATGTACTTGCTGGGAACAGACGCCAGTGCTATTTGCCCTGTGTATGACAATGGGAGCTCAATAGTGACACTTCTTACCAGAAAACAACTCTTGCTCCTAGGACCAGAAATTGCATGTGATTCAACTCCATTTAGGACTGCAAAACAAACGCTAGCTCGCCTTACAAGAAACACACTCTGCTTTTGAGAAAAGAGCACTCTTCTACTCTACAGTGTTTCCTATGTGGTCTGAACAGTGAGCTTGCTCAGAACAAAAGAACTGTGCTTCCTACACACACGGGCCATATCTAGTTCAACTCTACCTAGGAAACTGACAAGAACAGTAGCTCCTCTTCAGTCCAATACACTGTACTTAATGGGAACAGACGCGAGTGCTATTTGCACTGTGTATGGCAATGGGAGCACAATAGTGACTTTCCTTACCAGAAAACAACTCTTGCTCGTAGGACCAAAAACTGCATGTGATTCAACTCCATTTAGGACTGCGAAACAAACACTAGCTCGCCTTACAAGAAACACACTCTGCTTATGATAAAAGAGCACTCTTCTACTCTTCTGTGTTTCCTTTAAGTTACAAACAGTGAGCTTGCTCAGAACAAAAGAACTGTGCTTCCTACACACACGGGCTATATCTAGTTCAACTCTGCTTAGGAAACTGACAAGAACAGTAGCTCCACTTCAGTCCAATACACTGTACTTAATGGGAACAGACGTGAGTGCTATTTGCACTGTGTATGGCAATGGGAGCACAATAGTGACTTTCCTTACCAGAAAACAACTCTTGCTCGTAGGACCAAAAACGGCATGTGATTCAACTCCTTTTAGGACTGGGAAACAAACACTAGCTCGCCTTATAAGAAACACACTCTGCTTTTGAGAAAAGATCACTCTTCTACTCTACTGTGTTTCCTATAGGGCCAGAACAGTGAGCTTGCTCAGAACAAAAGAACTGTGCTTCCTACACACACGGCCATATCTAGTTCAATTCTGCTTAGGTGACTGACAAGAACAGTAGATACTCTTCAGTCCAATACACTGTTCATGCTGGGAACAGACGCCAGCATATTTGTAATGTGTATATAAATGGGAGTGGAATAGTGACTCTTCTTATCAGAAAACAACTCTTGCTCATAGGACCAGAAACTGCAAGTGATTCAACTCGATTTAGGACTGGGAAACAAACACTAGGTCGCCTTACAAGCAAAACACTCTGCTTTTGAAAAAAGATCACTCTTCTACTCTACTGTGTTTCCTATAGGGCCAGAACATTGAGCTTGCTCAGAACAAAAGAACTGTGCTTCCTACACACACGGCCATATCTAGTTCAATTCTGCTTAGGAAACTGACAAGAACAGTATATCCTCTTCAGTCCAATACACTGTACATGCTGGGAACAGACGCAGTGCTATTTGTAATGTGTATGACAATGGGAGGGCAATATTGACTCTTCTTACCAGAAAACAACTCTTGCTCGTAGGACCAGAAACTGCATGTGATTCAACTCCATTAGCACTGGGAAACAAACGCTAGCTCGCCTTACAAGAAACACACTCTGCTTTTGAGAAAAGAGCACTCTTCTACTCTACTGTGTTTTCTATAGGGCCAGAATAGTGAGCTTGCTCAGAACAAAAGAACTGTGCTTCCTACACACACGGGCAATATCTAGGTCAATTCTGCTTACGAAACTGACAAGAACAGTAGCTCCTCTTCAGTCCAATACACTGTACTTGCTGGGAACAGTCGCCAGTGCTATTTGCACTGTGTATGGCAATGGGAGCACAATAGTGATTTACCTTACCAGAAAACAACTCTTGCTCGTAGGATCAAAAACTGCATGTGATTCAACTCCATTTAGGACTGGGAAACAAACGCTAGCTCGCCTTACTGAAACACACTCTGCTTTTGAGAAAAGATCACTCTTCTACTCTATTGTGTTTTCTATAGGGCCAGAACAGTGAGCTTGCTCAGAACAAAAGAACTATGCTTCCTACACACATGGCCATATCTAGTTCAATTATCCTTAGGACACTGACAAGAACAGTAGATCCTCTTCAGTCCAATACACTGTACATGCTGGGAACAGACGCCAGTGCTATTTGCCCTGTGTATGACATTGGGAGTGCAATAGAGACTCTTCTTAACAGAAAACAACTCTTGCTCGTAGGACCAGAAACTGCATGTGATTCAACTCCATTTAGGACTGGGAAACAAATGCTAGCTCGCCTTACAAGAAACACACTCTGCTTTTGAGAAAAGTTCACTCTTCTACTCTAATGTGTTTCCTATGGGTTCGATCAGTGAGCTTACAGTACAAAAGAACTGTGCTTCCTACACACACGGGCCATATCTAGTTCAACTCTGCTTAGCAAACTGACAAGAACAGTAGCTCCTCTTCAGTCCAATACACTGTACTTGATGGGAACAGATGCGAGTGTTCTTTGCACTGTGTGTGGCAAAGGGAGCACAATAGTGACTTTCCTTACCAGAAAACAACTCTTTCTCGTAGGATCAAAAACTGCATGTGATTCAACTCCATTTAGGACTGGGAAACAAATGCTAGCTCCCCTTACGAGGGACATTATGCTTTTGAGAAAAGATCACTCTTCTACTCTACGGTGTTTCCTATAGGGCCAGAACAGTGAGCTTGCTCAGAACAAAAGAACTGTGCTTCGTACACACACGGGCTATATCTAGTTCAACTCTGCTTAGGAAACTGACAAGAACAGTACCTCCTCTTCAGTCCAATACACTGTACATGCTGGGAACAGATGCCAGTGCTATTTGCCCTGTGTATGATAATGGGAGCACAATAGTGACTCTTCTTACAAGAAAACAACTCTTGCTCATAGGACCAGAAACTGCATGTGATTCAACTCCATTTAGAACTGGGAAACAAACACTAGCTCGCCTTATAATAAACACACTCTGCTTTTGAGAAAACAGCACTCTTCTACTCTAATGTGTTTTTTGTAGGGCCAGAATTGTGAGCTTGCTCAGAACAAAAGAACTGTGCTTCCTACACACACCGACTATATCTAGTTCAACTCTGCTTAGGAAACTGACAAGAACAGTAGATCCTCTTCAGTCCAATACACTGTACATGCTGGGAACAGACGCCAGTGCTATTTGTCCTGTGTATGACAATGGGAGCACAATAGTGACTCTTCTTACCAGAAAACAACTCTTGCTCGTAGGACCAGAAACTGCATGGGATTCAACTCCATTTAGGACTGCGAAACAAAAGCTAGCTCGCCTTACTAGAAACCGAGTCTGCTTTTGAGAAAAGATCACTCACCTACTCTAGAGTGATTCCTATGGGGTCCGAACAGAGAGCTTGCTCAGAACAAAACAACTGTGCTTCCTACACACACGGGCCATATCCAGTTCAATTCTGCATAGGAAACTGACAAGAACAGTAGATCCTTTTCAGTCCAATACAATGTACATGCAGGGAACAGATGTCAGTGCTATTTGCAATGTGTATGACAATGGGACCGCAATAGTGTCTCTTCTTACCAGAAAACATCTCTTGCTCATAGGACCAGAAACTGCATGTGATTCAACTCCATTTAGGACTGCGAAACAAACGCTAGCTCGCCTTACAAGAAACATAGTCTGCTTTTGAGAAAAGAGAACTCTTCCACTCTACTGTGTTTCCTGTGGGTCCAAACAGTGAGCTTGCTCAGAACAAAAGAACTGTGCTTCCTACACACACGGGCCATATCTAGTTCAACTCTGCTTAGGAAACTGACAAGAACAATAGCTCCTCTTCAGTCCAATACACTGTACTTGCTGGGAACAGACGCGAGTGCTATTTGCACTGTATATGGCAATGGGAGCACAATAGTGACTCTTCTTACCAGAAAAAAACTCTTTATTGTAGGACCAGAAACTGCATGAGATTCAACTCCATTTCATACCGGGAAACAATCAATAGCTCACCTTACAAAAAGCACACTATGCTTCTGAGAAAAGAGCACTCTTGTACTCTATTGTGTTTCCTATAGGGCAAGAACAGTGCGCTTGTTCAGAACAAAAGAACTGTGCTTCCTACACACACTGACTATATCTAGTTCAACTCTGCTTAGGAAATTGACAAGAACAGTAGCTCCTCTTCAGTCCAATACACTGTACTTGATGGGAACAGACACGAGTCCTCTTTGCACTGTGTGTGGCAATGGGAGCACAATAGTGACTTTCCTTACCAGAAAACAACTCTAGCTCGTAGGACCAAAAACTGCATGTGATTCAACTCCATTTAGGACTGGAAAACAAACACTAGCTCGCCTTACAAGAAACACACTCTGCTTTTGAGAAAAGAGCACTCTTCTACTCTACTGTGTTTCCTATAGGGCCAAAACAGTGAGCTTGCTCAGAACAAAAGAACTGTGCTTCCTACACACACGGGCAATATCTAGGTCAATTCTGCTTACGAAACTGACAAGAACAGTAGCTCCTCTTCAGTCCAATACACTGTACTTGCTGGGAACAGTGGCGAGTGCTATTTGCACTGTGTATGGCAATGGGAGCGCAATAGTGACTTTCCTTACCAGAAAACAACTCTTGCTCATAGGATCAAAAACTGCATGTGATTCAACTCCATTTAGGACTGGGAAACAAACGCTAGCTCGCCTTCCAAGAAACACACTCTGCTTTTGAGAAAAGAGCACTCATCTATTCTACTGTGTTTCCTATGGGGTCCGAACAGTGAGCTTGCTCAGAACAAAAGAACTGTGTTTCCTACACACACAGGCCATATCTAGTTCAACTCTGCTTAGGAAACTGACAAGAACAGTAGATCCTCTTCAGTCCAAATACACTGTACATGCTGGGAACAGACGCCAGTGCTATTTGCCCTGTGTATGACAATGGGAGCGCAATAGTGACTCTTCTTACCAGAAAACAACTCTTGCTCCTAGGATCAGAAACTACATGTGATTCAACTCCATTTAGGACTGGGAAACAAACGCTAGCTCGGCTTACAAGAAATACACTCTGCTTTTGAGAAAGGAGCACTCTTCTACTCTATTTTGTTTCCTATAGGGCCAGAATAGTGAGCTTGCTCAGAACAAAAGAACTGTGCATCCTACACACACTGGCTATATCTAGTTCAACTCTGCTTAGGAAACTGACCAGAACAGTTGGTCCACTTCAGTCCAATACACTGTACTTGCTGGGAACAGACGCCAGTACTATTTGCCCTGTGTATGACAATGGGAGCTCAATAGTGACTCTTCTTACCAGAAAAATCTCTCGCTCGTAGGACCTGAAACTGCATGTGATTCAACTCCATTTAGGACTGCAAAAAAAACGCTAGCTCGTCTTACAAGAAACACACTCTGCTTTTGAGAAAAGAGCACTCTTCTACTCTACAGTTTTTCCTATGGGGTCTGAACAGTGAGCTTGCTCAGAACAAAAGAACTGTGCTTCCTACACACACGGGCCATATATAGTTCAACTCTACCTAGGAAACTGACAAGAACAGTAGCTCATCTTCAGTCCAATATACTGTACTTAATGGGAACAGACGCGAGTGCTATTTGCACTGTGTATGCCATGGGACCACAATAGTGACTTTCCTTACCAGAAAACAACTCTTGCTCGTAGGACCAAAAACTGCATGTGATTCAACGCCATTTAGGACTGCGAAACAAACGCTAGCTCGCCTTACAAGAAACACACTCTGCTTATGATAAAAGAGCACTCTTCTACTCTTCTGTGTTTCCTTTAAGTTACAAACAGTGAGCTTGCTCAGAACAAAAGAACTGTGCTTTCTACACACACGGGCTATATCTAGTTCAACCCTGCTTAGGAAACTGACAAGAACAGTAGCTCCTCTTCAGTCCAAAACACTGTACTTGCTGGGAACATACGCCAGTGCTATTTGCCCTGTGTATGACAATGGGAGCTCAATAGTGACTCTTCTTACCAGAAAACAACTCTTGCTCCTAGGACCAGAAACTGCATGTGATTCAACTCCATTTAGGACTGCAAAACAAACGCTAGCTCGCCTTACAAGAAAAAAACTCTGCTTTTGAGAAAAGAGCACTCTTCTACTCTACAGTGTTTCCTATGTGTTCTGAACAGTGAGCTTGCTCAGAACAAAAGTACTGTGATTCCTACACACACGGGCCATATCTGTTCAACTCTATTTAGGAAACTGACAAGAACAGTAGCTCCACTTCAGTCCAATACACTGTACTTGATGGGAAAAGACGACAGCATATTTGTAATGTGTTTGTCAATGGGAGTGGAATAGTGACTCTTCTTATCAGAAAACAACTCTTGCTCATAGGACCAGAAATTGCATGTGATTCAACTCGATTTAGAACTGGGAAACAAACACTAGGTCGCCTTACAAGCAAAACACTCTGCTTTTGAAAAAAGATCACTCTTCTACTCTACTGTGTTTCCTATAGGACCAGAACAGTGAGTTTGCTCACAACAAAAGAACTGTGCTTCCTACACACACGGCCATATCTAGTCAATTCTGCTTAGGAAACTGACAAGAACAGTATATCCTCTTCAGTCCAATACACTGTACATGCTGGGAACAGGCGCCAGTGCTATTTGTAATGTGTATGACAATGGGAGCGCAATATTGACTCTTCTTACCAGAAAACAACTCTTGCTCGTAGGACCAGATACTGCATGTGATTCAACTCCATTTAGGACTGTGAAACAAACGCTAGCTCGCCTTACAAGAAACACACTCTGCTTTTGAGAAAAGAGCACTCTTCTACTCTACTGTGTTTCCTATAGGGCCAGAATAGTGAGCTTGCTCAGAACAAAAGAACTGTGCTTCCTACACACACGGGCAATATCTAGGTCAATTCTGCTTACGAAACTGACAAGAGCAGTAGCTCCTCTTCAGTCCAATACACTGTACTTGCTGGGAACAGACGCCAGTGCTATTTGCACTGTGTATGGCAATGGGAGCACAATAGTGACTTACCTTACCATAAAACAACTCTTGCTCGTAGGATCAGAAACTGCATGTGATTCAACTCCATTTAGGACTGGGAAACAAACTCTACCTTGCCTTACAAGAAACACACTCTGCTTTTGAGAAAAGATCACTCTTCTACTCTATTGTGTTTTCTATAGGGCCAGAACAGTGAGCTTGCTCAGAACAAAAGAACTATGCTTCCTACACACATGGCCATATCTAGTTCAATTCTGCTTAGGAAACTGACAAGAACAGTAGATCTTCTTCAGTCCAATACACTGTACATGCTGGGAACAGACGCCAGTGCTATTTGCCCTGTGTATGACAATGGGAGTGCAATAGAGACTCTTCTTAACAGAAAACAACTCTTGCTCATAGGACCAGAAACTGCATGTGATTCAACTCCATTTAGGACTGGGAAACAAATGCTAGCTCACCTTACAAGAAACACACTCTGCTTTTGAGAAAAGTTCACTCTTCTACTCTAATGTGTTTCCTATGGGTTCGATCAGTGAGCTTACAGTACAAAAGAACTGTGCTTTCTACACACACGGGCCATATCTAGTTCAACTCTGCTTAGGAAACTGACAAGAACAGTAGCTCCTCTTCAGTCCAATACACTGTACTTGATGGGAACAGACGCGAGTCCTCTTTGCACTGTGTGTGGCAATGGGAGCGCAATAGTGACTTTCCTTACCAGAAAACAACTCTTTCTCGTAGGATCAAAAACTGCATGTGATTCAACTCCATTTAGGACTGGGAAACAAATGCTAGCTCCCCTTACAATAAACACACTCTGCTTTTGAGAAAACAGCACTCTTCTACTCTAATGTGTCTTTTGTAGGGCCAGAATTGTGAGCTTGCTCAGAACAAAAGAACTGGGCTTCCTACACACACGGACCATATCCAGTTCAATTCTGCTTAGGAAACTGACAAGAACAGTAGATCCTCTTCAGTCCAATACAATGTACATGCAGGGAACAGATGCCAGTGCTATTTGCAATGTGTATGACAATGGGACCGCAATAGTGTCTCTTCTTACCAGAAAACATCTCTTGCTCATAGGACCAGAAACTGCATGTGATTCAACTCCATTTAGGACTGCGAAACAAACGCTAGCTCACCTTACAAGAAACATAGTCTGCTTTTGAGAAAAGAGAACTCTTCCACTCTACTGTGTTTCCTGTGGGTCCAAACAGTGAGCTTGCTCAAAACAAAAGAACTGTGCTTCCTACACACACGGGCCATATCTAGTTCAACTCTGCTTAAGAAGTTGACAAGAACAGTAGCTCCTCTTCAGTCCAATACACTGTACTTGCTGGGAACAGACGCGAGTGCTATTTGCACTGTATATGGCAATGGGAGCACAATAGTGACTATTCTTACCAGAAAACGACTCTTTATTGTAGGACCAGAAACTGCATGGGATTCAACTCCATTTCAACTGGGAAACAAACAATAGCTCACCTTACAAAAAGCACACTATGCTTTTGAGAAAATAGCACACTTCTACTCTATTGTGTTTCCTATAGGGCAAGAACAGTGCGCTTGTTCAGAACAAAAGAACTGTGCTTCCTGCACACACCGACTATATCTAGTTCAACTCTGCTTAGGAAATTGACAAGAACAGTAGCTCCTCTTCATTCCAATACACTGTACTTGATGGGAACAGACACGAATCCTCTTTGCACTGTGTGTGGCAATGGGAGCGCAATAGTGACTTTCCTTACCAGAAAACAACTCTAGCTCGTAGGAACAAAAACTTCATGTGATTCAACTCCATTTAGGATTGGGAAACAAACGCTAGCTGGCCTTACAAGAAACACACTCTGCTTTTGAGAAAAGAGCACTCTTCTACTCTACTGTGTTTCCTATAGGGCCAAAACAGTGAGCTTGCTCAGAACAAAAGAACTGTGCTTCCTACACACACGGGCAATATCTAGGTCAATTCTGCTTACGAAACTGACAAGAAAAGTAGCTCCTCTTCAGTCCAATACACTGTACTTGCTGGGAACAGAGGCGAGTGCTATTTGCACTGTGTATGGCAATGGGAGCGCAATAGTGACTTTCCTTACCAGAAAACAACTCTTGCTCGTAGGATCAAAAACTGCATGTGATTCAACTCCTTTTAAGACTGGGAAACAAATGTTAGCTCGCCTTACAAGAAACACACTCTGCTTTTGAGAAAAGATCACTCTTCTACTCTACTGTGTTTTCTATAAGGCCAGAACAGTGAGCTTGTTCAGAACAAAAGAACTGTGCTTTCTACACACATGGCCATATCTAGTTCAATTCTGCTCAGGAAACTGACAAGAACAGTAGATCCTTTTCAGTCCAATAAACTGTACATGCTGGGAAGAGACGCCAGTGCAATTTGCCCTGTGTATGACAATAGGAGCACAACAGTGACTCTTCTTAATAGAAAACAACTCTTGCTCGTAGGAACAGAAACTGCATGGGATTCAACTCCATTTAGGACTGCGAAACAAATGCTAGCTCTCCTTACAAGAAACACACTCTGCTTTTGAGAAAAGGGTACTCTTCTACTCTACTGAGTTTCCTATGGGTTCGATCAGTGAGCTTACAGTAGAAAAGAACTGTGCTTCCTACACACACGGGCCATATCTAGTTCAACTCTGCTTAGGAAACTGACAAGAACAGTAGCTCCTCTTCAGTCCAATACAATGTAATTGATGGGAACAGACGCGAGTCCTCTTTGCACTGTGTGTGGCAATGGGAGCACAATAGTGACTTTCCTTACAAGAAAACAACTCTTGCTCGTAGGATCAAAAACTGCATGTGATTCAACTCCATTTAGGACTATGAAACAAATGCTAGCTCCCCTTACAAGAAACACACTCTGCTTTTGAGAAAAGATCACTCTTCTACTCTACGGTATTTCCTATAGGGTCAGAACAGTGAGCTTACTCAGAACAAAAGAACTGTGCTTCCTACACACACGGCCATATCTAGTTCAATTCTGCTGAGGAAACTGACAAGAACAGTAGATCCTCTTCAGTCCAATACACTGTACATGCTGGGAACAGATGCCAGTGCTATTTGCCCTGTGTATGACAATGGGAGCGCAATAGTCACTCTTCTTACAAGAAAACAACTCTTGCGCGTAGGACCAGAAACTGCATGTGATTCAACTCCATTTAGGACTGGGAAACAAATGCTAGCTCGCCTTATAAGGAACACACTCTGCTTTTGAGAAAAGAGCACTCTTCTACTCTACTGTGTTTACTATGGGTTCGAACAGTGAGCTTGCTCAGAACAAAAGAACTGTGCTTCCTACACACACGGGCCATATCTAGTTCAACTCTGCTTAGGAAACTGACAAGAACAGTAGCTCCTCTTCAGTCCAATGCACTGTACTTGCTTGGGAACAGACGCGAGAGCTATTTGCACTGTATATGGCAATGGGAGCGCAATAGTGACTCTTCTTACCAGTTAACATCTCTTGCTCGTAGGACCAGAAACTGCATGTGATTCAACTCCATTTTGGACTGAGAAACAAATGCTAGCTCGCCTTACAAGAAACACACTCTGCTTTTGAGAAAAGAGCACTCTTCTACTCTACTGTGTTTCCTATAGTGCCAGAACAGTGAGCTTGCTCAGAACAAAAGAACTGTGCTTCCTACACACACGGGCCATATCTAGTTCAACTCTGCTTAGGAAACTGACAAGAGCAGTAGATCATCTTCAGTCCAATACACTGTACATGCTGGGAACAGACGCGAGTGCTATTTCCCCTGTGTATGACAATGGGAGCACAGTAGTGACTCTTCTTACCAGAAAACAACTCTTGTTCGTAGGACCAGGAACTGCATGTGACTCAACTAGATTTAGGACGGGAAAAAAACGCTAGCTCGCCTTACAAGAAACACTCTCTACTTTTGAGAAAAGAGCACTCTTCTACTCTACTGTGTTTCCTATAGGGCCAGAATAGTGAGCTTGCTCAGAACAAAAGAACTGTGCATCCTACACACACTGGCTATATCTAGTTCAACTCTGCTTAGGAAACTGACAAGAACAGTTAGTCCACTTCAGTCCAATACACTGTACTTGCTGGGAACAGACGCCAGTGCTATTTGCCCTGTGTATGACAATGGGAGCTCAATAGTGACTCTTCTTACCAGAAAACAACTCTTGCTCGTAGTACCAAAAACTGCATGTGATTCAACTCCATTTAGGACTGCGAAACAAACACTAGCTCGCCTTACAAGAAACACACTCTGCTTATGATAAAAGAGCACTCTTCTACTCTTCTGTGTTTCCTTTAAGTTCCAAACAGTGAGCTTGCTCAGAACAAAAGAACTGTGCTTCCTACACACACGGGCTATATCTAGTTCAACTCTGCTTAGGAAACTGACAAGAACAGTAGCTCCTCTTCAGTCCAATACAATGTACTTGCTGGGAACAGACGCCAGTGCTATTTGCCCTGTGTATGACAATGGGAGCTCAATAGTGACACTTCTTACCAGAAAACAACTCTTGCTCCTAGGACCAGAAATTGCATGTGATTCAACTCCATTTAGGACTGCAAAACAAACGCTAGCTCGCCTTACAAGAAACACACTCTGCTTTTGAGAAAAGAGCACTCTTCTACTCTACAGTGTTTCCTATGTGGTCTGAACAGTGAGCTTGCTCAGAACAAAAGAACTGTGCTTCCTACACACACGGGCCATATCTAGTTCAACTCTACCTAGGAAACTGACAAGAACAGTAGCTCCTCTTCAGTCCAATACACTGTACTTAATGGGAACAGACGCGAGTGCTATTTGCACTGTGTATGGCAATGGGAGCACAATAGTGACTTTCCTTACCAGAAAACAACTCTTGCTCGTAGGACCAAAAACTGCATGTGATTCAACTCCATTTAGGACTGCGAAACAAACACTAGCTAGCCTTACAAGAAACACACTCTGCTTATGATAAAAGAGCACTCTTCTACTCTTCTGTGTTTCCTTTAAGTTACAAACAGTGAGCTTGCTCAGAACAAAAGAACTGTGCTTCCTACACACACGGGCTATATCTAGTTCAACTCTGCTTAGGAAACTGACAAGAACAGTAGCTCCACTTCAGTCCAATACACTGTACTTAATGGGAACAGACGTGAGTGCTATTTGCACTGTGTATGGCAATGGGAGCACAATAGTGACTTTCCTTACCAGAAAACAACTCTTGCTCGTAGGACCAAAAACGGCATGTGATTCAACTCCTTTTAGGACTGGGAAACAAACACTAGCTCGCCTTATAAGAAACACACTCTGCTTTTGAGAAAAGATCACTCTTCTACTCTACTGTGTTTCCTATAGGGCCAGAACAGTGAGCTTGCTCAGAACAAAAGAACTGTGCTTCCTACACACACGGCCATATCTAGTTCAATTCTGCTTAGGTGACTGACAAGAACAGTAGATACTCTTCAGTCCAATACACTGTTCATGCTGGGAACAGACGCCAGCATATTTGTAATGTGTATATAAATGGGAGTGGAATAGTGACTCTTCTTATCAGAAAACAACTCTTGCTCATAGGACCAGAAACTGCAAGTGATTCAACTCGATTTAGGACTGGGAAACAAACACTAGGTCGCCTTACAAGCAAAACACTCTGCTTTTGAAAAAAGATCACTCTTCTACTCTACTGTGTTTCCTATAGGGCCAGAACATTGAGCTTGCTCAGAACAAAAGAACTGTGCTTCCTACACACACGGCCATATCTAGTTCAATTCTGCTTAGGAAACTGACAAGAACAGTATATCCTCTTCAGTCCAATACACTGTACATGCTGGGAACAGACGCAGTGCTATTTGTAATGTGTATGACAATGGGAGGGCAATATTGACTCTTCTTACCAGAAAACAACTCTTGCTCGTAGGACCAGAAACTGCATGTGATTCAACTCCATTAGCACTGGGAAACAAACGCTAGCTCGCCTTACAAGAAACACACTCTGCTTTTGAGAAAAGAGCACTCTTCTACTCTACTGTGTTTCCTATAGGGCCAGAATAGTGAGCTTGCTCAGAACAAAAGAACTGTGCTTCCTACACACACGGGCAATATCTAGGTCAATTCTGCTTACGAAACTGACAAGAACAGTAGCTCCTCTTCAGTCCAATACACTGTACTTGCTGGGAACAGTCGCCAGTGCTATTTGCACTGTGTATGGCAATGGGAGCACAATAGTGATTTACCTTACCAGAAAACAACTCTTGCTCGTAGGATCAAAAACTGCATGTGATTCAACTCCATTTAGGACTGGGAAACAAACGCTAGCTCGCCTTACTGAAACACACTCTGCTTTTGAGAAAAGATCACTCTTCTACTCTATTGTGTTTTCTATAGGGCCAGAACAGTGAGCTTGCTCAGAACAAAAGAACTATGCTTCCTACACACATGGCCATATCTAGTTCAATTATCCTTAGGACACTGACAAGAACAGTAGATCCTCTTCAGTCCAATACACTGTACATGCTGGGAACAGACGCCAGTGCTATTTGCCCTGTGTATGACATTGGGAGTGCAATAGAGACTCTTCTTAACAGAAAACAACTCTTGCTCGTAGGACCAGAAACTGCATGTGATTCAACTCCATTTAGGACTGGGAAACAAATGCTAGCTCGCCTTACAAGAAACACACTCTGCTTTTGAGAAAAGTTCACTCTTCTACTCTAATGTGTTTCCTATGGGTTCGATCAGTGAGCTTACAGTACAAAAGAACTGTGCTTCCTACACACACGGGCCATATCTAGTTCAACTCTGCTTAGCAAACTGACAAGAACAGTAGCTCCTCTTCAGTCCAATACACTGTACTTGATGGGAACAGATGCGAGTGTTCTTTGCACTGTGTGTGGCAAAGGGAGCACAATAGTGACTTTCCTTACCAGAAAACAACTCTTTCTCGTAGGATCAAAAACTGCATGTGATTCAACTCCATTTAGGACTGGGAAACAAATGCTAGCTCCCCTTACGAGGGACATTATGCTTTTGAGAAAAGATCACTCTTCTACTCTACGGTGTTTCCTATAGGGCCAGAACAGTGAGCTTGCTCAGAACAAAAGAACTGTGCTTCGTACACACACGGGCTATATCTAGTTCAACTCTGCTTAGGAAACTGACAAGAACAGTACCTCCTCTTCAGTCCAATACACTGTACATGCTGGGAACAGATGCCAGTGCTATTTGCCCTGTGTATGATAATGGGAGCACAATAGTGACTCTTCTTACAAGAAAACAACTCTTGCTCATAGGACCAGAAACTGCATGTGATTCAACTCCATTTAGAACTGGGAAACAAACACTAGCTCGCCTTATAATAAACACACTCTGCTTTTGAGAAAACAGCACTCTTCTACTCTAATGTGTTTTTTGTAGGGCCAGAATTGTGAGCTTGCTCAGAACAAAAGAACTGTGCTTCCTACACACACCGACTATATCTAGTTCAACTCTGCTTAGGAAACTGACAAGAACAGTAGATCCTCTTCAGTCCAATACACTGTACATGCTGGGAACAGACGCCAGTGCTATTTGTCCTGTGTATGACAATGGGAGCACAATAGTGACTCTTCTTACCAGAAAACAACTCTTGCTCGTAGGACCAGAAACTGCATGGGATTCAACTCCATTTAGGACTGCGAAACAAAAGCTAGCTCGCCTTACTAGAAACCGAGTCTGCTTTTGAGAAAAGATCACTCACCTACTCTAGAGTGATTCCTATGGGGTCCGAACAGAGAGCTTGCTCAGAACAAAACAACTGTGCTTCCTACACACACGGGCCATATCCAGTTCAATTCTGCATAGGAAACTGACAAGAACAGTAGATCCTTTTCAGTCCAATACAATGTACATGCAGGGAACAGATGTCAGTGCTATTTGCAATGTGTATGACAATGGGACCGCAATAGTGTCTCTTCTTACCAGAAAACATCTCTTGCTCATAGGACCAGAAACTGCATGTGATTCAACTCCATTTAGGACTGCGAAACAAACGCTAGCTCGCCTTACAAGAAACATAGTCTGCTTTTGAGAAAAGAGAACTCTTCCACTCTACTGTGTTTCCTGTGGGTCCAAACAGTGAGCTTGCTCAGAACAAAAGAACTGTGCTTCCTACACACACGGGCCATATCTAGTTCAACTCTGCTTAGGAAACTGACAAGAACAATAGCTCCTCTTCAGTCCAATACACTGTACTTGCTGGGAACAGACGCGAGTGCTATTTGCACTGTATATGGCAATGGGAGCACAATAGTGACTCTTCTTACCAGAAAAAAACTCTTTATTGTAGGACCAGAAACTGCATGAGATTCAACTCCATTTCATACCGGGAAACAATCAATAGCTCACCTTACAAAAAGCACACTATGCTTCTGAGAAAAGAGCACTCTTGTACTCTATTGTGTTTCCTATAGGGCAAGAACAGTGCGCTTGTTCAGAACAAAAGAACTGTGCTTCCTACACACACTGACTATATCTAGTTCAACTCTGCTTAGGAAATTGACAAGAACAGTAGCTCCTCTTCAGTCCAATACACTGTACTTGATGGGAACAGACACGAGTCCTCTTTGCACTGTGTGTGGCAATGGGAGCACAATAGTGACTTTCCTTACCAGAAAACAACTCTAGCTCGTAGGACCAAAAACTGCATGTGATTCAACTCCATTTAGGACTGGAAAACAAACACTAGCTCGCCTTACAAGAAACACACTCTGCTTTTGAGAAAAGAGCACTCTTCTACTCTACTGTGTTTCCTATAGGGCCAAAACAGTGAGCTTGCTCAGAACAAAAGAACTGTGCTTCCTACACACACGGGCAATATCTAGGTCAATTCTGCTTACGAAACTGACAAGAACAGTAGCTCCTCTTCAGTCCAATACACTGTACTTGCTGGGAACAGTGGCGAGTGCTATTTGCACTGTGTATGGCAATGGGAGCGCAATAGTGACTTTCCTTACCAGAAAACAACTCTTGCTCATAGGATCAAAAACTGCATGTGATTCAACTCCATTTAGGACTGGGAAACAAACGCTAGCTCGCATTACAAGAAACACACTCTGCTTTTGAGAAAAGATCACTCTTCTACTCTACTGTGTTTTCTATAGGGCCAGAACAGTGAGCTTGCTCAGAACAAAAGAACTGTGCTTCCTACACACATGGCCATATCTAGTTCAATTCTGCTTAGGAAACTGACAAGAACAGTAGATCCTTTTCAGTCCAATAAACTGTACATGCTGGGAACAGACGCCAGTGCAATTTGCCCTGTGTATGACAATAGGAGCACAATAGTGACTCTTCTTAATAGAAAACAACTCTCGCTTGTAGGACCAGAAACTGCATGTGATTCAACTCCATTTAGGACTGGGAAACAAATGCTAGCTCGCCTTACAAGAAACACACTCTGCTTTTGAGAAAAGGGCACTCTTCTACTCTACTGTGTTTCCTATGGGTTCGATCAGTGAGCTTACAATAGAAAATAACTGTGCTTCCTACACAAACGGGCCATATCTAGTTTAACTCCGCTTAGGAAACTGACAAGAACAGTAGCTCCTCTTCAGTCCAATGCACTGTACTTGCTGGGAACAGACGCGAGAGCTATTTGCACTGTATATGGCAAAGGGTGCGCAATAGTGACTCTTCTTACCAGTTAACATCTCTTGCTCGTAGGACCAGAAACTGCATGTGATTCAACTCCATTTTGGACTGAGAAACAAACGCTAGCTTGCCTTACAAGAAACACACTCCGCTTGAGAAAAGAGCACTCTTCTACTCTACAGTGTTTCCTATGGGGTCTGGACAGTGAGCTTGCTCAGAACAAAAGAACTGTGCTTCCTACACACACGGGCCATATCTAGTTCAACTCTACCTAGGAAACTGACAAGAACAGTAGCTCCTCTTCAGTCCAATACACTGTACTTAATGGGAACAGACGCGAGTGCTATTTGCACTGTGTATGGCAATGGGAGCACAATAGTGACTTTCCTTACCAGAAAACAACTCTTGCTCGTAGGACCAAAAACAGCATGTGATTCAACTCCATTTAGGACTGCGAAACAAACACTAGCTCGCCTTACAAGAAACACACTCTGCTTATGATAAAAGAGCACTCTTCTACTCTTCTGTGTTTCCTTTAAGTTGCAAACAGTGAGCTTGCTCAGAACAAAAGAACTGTGCTTCCTACACACACGGGCTAGATATAGTTCAACTCTGCTTAGGAAACTGACAAGAACAGTAGCTCCTCTTCAGTCCAATACACTGTACTTGCTGGGAACAGACGGCAGTGCTATTTGCCCTGTGCATGACAATGGGAGCTCAATAGTGACACTTCTTACCAGAAAACAACTCTTGCTCCTAGGACCAGAAACTGCATGTGATTCAACTCCATTTAGGACTGCAAAACAAACGCTAGCTCGCCTTACAAGAAACACACTCTGCTTTTGAGAAAAGAGCACTATTCTACTCTACAGTGTTTCCTATGTGGTCTGAACAGTGAGCTTGCTCAGAACAAAAGAACTGTGCTTCCTACACACACGGGCCATATCTGTTCAACTCTATTTAAGACTGACAAGAACAGTAGCTCCACTTCAGTCCAATACACTGTACTTAATGGGAACAGACGTGAGTGCTATTTGCACTGTGTATGGCAATGGGAGCACAATAGTGACTTTCCTTACCAGAAAACAACTCTTGCTCGTAGGACCAAAAACGGCATGTGATTCAACTCCTTTTAGGACTGGGAAACAAACACTAGCTCGCCTTACAAGAAACACACTCTGCTTTTGAGAAAAGATCACTCTTCTACTCTACTGTGTTTCCTATAGGGCCAGAACAGTGAGCTTGCTCAGAACAAAAGAACTGTGCTTCCTACACACACGACCATATCTAGTTCAATTCTGCTAAGGAAACTGACAAGAACAGTAGATACTCTTCAGTCCAATACACTGTACATGCTGGGAACAGACGCCAGCATATTTGTAATGTGTATATCAATGGGAGTAGAATAGTGACTCTTCTTATCAGAAAACAACTCTTGCTCGTAGGACCAGAAACTGCATGTGATTCAACTCGATTTAGGACTGGGAAACAAACACTAGCTCGCCTTACAAGCAAAACACTCTGCTTTTGAAAAAAGATCACTCTTCTACTCTACTGTGTTTCCTATAGGGCCAGAACAGTGAGCTTGCTCAGAACAAAAGAACTGTGCTTCCTACACACACGACCATATCTAGTTCAATTCTGCTTAGGAAACTGACAAGAACAGTATATACTCTTCAGTCCAATACACTGTACATGCTGGGAACAGACGCCAGTGCTATTTGTAATGTGTATGACAATGGGAGCGCAATATTGAATCTTCTTACCAGAAAACAACCCTTGCTCGTAGGACCAGAAACTGCATGTGATTCAACTCCATTTAGGACTGCGAAACAAACGCTAGCTCACCTTACAAGAAACACACTCTGCTTTTGAGAAAAGAGCTCTCTTCTACTCTTCTGTGTTTCCTATAGGGCCAGAATAGTGAGCTTGCTCAGAACAAAAGAACTGTGCTTCCTACACACACGGGCAATATCTAGGTCAATTCTGCTTACGAAACTGACAAGAACAGTAGCTCGACTTCAGTCCAATACACTGTACTTGCTGGGAACAGACGCCAGTGCTATATGCACTGTGTATGGCAATGGGAGCACAATAGTGACTTACCTTACCAGAAAACAACTCTTGCTCGTAGGATCAAAAACTGCATGTGATTCAACTCCATTTAGGACTGGGAAACAAACGCTAGCTTGCCTTACAAGAAACACACTCTGCTTTTGAGAAAAGATCACTCTTCTACTCTATTGTGTTTTCTATAGGGCCAGAACAGTGAGCTTGCTCAGAACAAAAGAACTATGCTTCCTACACACATGGCCATATCTAGTTCAATTATCCTTAGGAAACTGACAAGAACAGTAGATCCTCTTCAGTCCAATACACTGTACATGCTGGGAACAGACGCCAGTGCTATTTGCCCTGTGTATGACATTGGGAGTGCAATAGAGACTCTTCTTAACAGAAAACAACTCTTGCTCGTAGGACCAGAAACTGCATGTGATTCAACTCCATTTAGGACTGGGAAACAAATGCTAGCTCGCCTTACAAGAAACACACTCTGCTTTTGAGAAAAGAGCACTCTTCTACTCTAAAGTGTTTCCTATGGGTTCGATCAGTGAGCTTACAGTACAAAAGAACTGTGCTTCCTACACACACGGGCCATATCTAGTTCAACTCTGCTTAGCAAACTGACAAGAACAGTAGCTCCTCTTCAGTCCAATACACTGTACTTGATGGGAACAGATGCGAGTGTTCTTTGCACTGTGTGTGGCAAAGGGAGCACAATAGTGACTTTCCTTACCAGAAAACAACTCTTTCTCGTAGAATCAAAAACTGCATGTGATTCAACTCCATTTAGGACTGGGAAACAAATGCTAGCTCCCCTTACAAGGAACATTCTGCTTTTGAGAAAAGATCACTCTTCTACTCTACGGTGTTTCCTATAGGGCCAGAACAGTGAGCTTACTCAGAACAAAAGAACTGTGCTTCGTAAACACACACGGGCTATATCTAGTTCAACTCTGCTTAGGAAACTGACAAGAACAGTACCTCCTCTTCAGTCCAATACACTGTAGATGCTGGGAACAGATGCCAGTGCTATTTGCCCTGTGTATGATAATGGGAGCACAATAGTGACTCTTCTTACAAAAAAACAACTCTTGCTCATAGGACCAGAAACTGCATGTGATTCAACTCCATTTAGAACTGGGAAACAAACACTAGCTCGCCTTATAATAAACACACTCTGCTTTTGAGAAAACAGCACTCTTCTACTCTAATGTGTTTTTTGTAGGGCCAGAATTGTGAGCTTGCTCAGAACAAAAGAACTGTGCTTCCTACACACACCGACTATATCTAGTTCAACTCTGCTTAGGAAACTGACAAGAACAGTAGATCCTCTTCAGTCCAATACACTGTACATGCTGGGAACAGATGCCAGTGCTATTTGCCCTGTGTATGACAATGGGAGCACAATAGTGACTCTTCTTACCAGAAAACAACTCTTGCTCGTAGGACCAGAAACTGCATGGGATTCAACTCCATTTAGGACTGCGAAACAAAAGCTAGCTCGCCTTACTAGAAACCGACTCTGCTTTTGAGAAAAGATCACTCACCTACTCTAGAGTAATTCCTATGGGGTCCGAACAGAGAGCTTGCTCAGAACAAAAGAACTGTGCTTCCTACACACATGGCCATATCTAGTTCAATTCTGCTTAGGAAACTGACAAGAACAGTAGATCCTTTTCAGTCCAATAAACTGTACATGCTGGGAACAGACGCCAGTGCAATTTGCCCTGTGTATGACAATAGGAGCACAATAGTGACTCTTCTTAATAGAAAACAACTCTTGCTTGTAGGACCAGAAACTGCATGTGATTCAACTCCATTTAGGACTGGGAAACAAATGCTAGCTCGCCTTACAAGAAACACACTCTGCTTTTGAGAAAAGGGCACTCTTCTACTCTACTGTGTTTCCTATGGGTTCGATCAGTGAGCTTACAATAGAAAATAACTGTGCTTCCTACACAAACGGGCCATATCTAGTTTAACTCCGCTTAGGAAACTGACAAGAACAGTAGCTCCTCTTCAGTCCAATGCACTGTACTTGCTGGGAACAGACGCGAGAGCTATTTGCACTGTATATGGCAATGGGAGCGCAATAGTGACTCTTCTTACCAGTTAACATCTCTTGCTCGTAGGACCAGAAACTGCATGTGATTCAACTCCATTTTGGACTGAGAAACAAACGCTTGCTTGCCTTACAAGAAACACACTCTGCTTTTGAGAAAAGAGCACTCTTCTACTCTACAGTGTTTCCTATGGGGTCTGAACAGTGAGCTTGCTCAGAACAAAAGAACTGTGCTTCCTACACACACGGGCCATATCTAGTTCAACTCTACCTAGGAAACTGACAAGAACAGTAGCTCCTCTTCAGTCCAATACACTGTACTTAATGGGAACAGACGTGAGTGCTATTTGCACTGTGTATGGCAATGGGAGCACAATAGTGACTTTCCTTACCAGAAAACAACTCTTGCTCGTAGGACCAAAAACTGCATGTGATTCAACTCCATTTAGGACTGCGAAACAAACACTAGCTCGCCTTACAAGAAACACACTCTGCTTATGATAAAAGAGCACTCTTCTACTCTTCTGTGTTTCCTTTAAGTTGCAAACAGTGAGCTTGCTCAGAACAAAAGAACTGTGCTTCCTACACACACGGGCTATATCTAGTTCAACTCTGCTTAGGAAACTGACAAGAACAGTAGCTCCTCTTCAGTCCAATACACTGTACTTGCTGGGAACAGACGCCAGTGCTATTTGCCCTGTGCATGACAATGGGAGCTCAATAGTGACACTTCTTACCAGAAAACAACTCTTGCTCCTAGGACCAGAAACTGCATGTGATTCAACTCCATTTAGGACTGCAAAACAAACGCTAGCTCGCCTTACAAGAAACACACTCTGCTTTTGAGAAAAGAGCACTATTCTACTCTACAGTGTTTCCTATGTGGTCTGAACAGTGAGCTTGCTCAGAACAAAAGAACTCTGCTTCCTACACACACGGGCCATATCTGTTCAACTCTATTTAGGAAACTGACAAGAACAGTAGCTCCACTTCAGTCCAATACACTGTACTTAATGGGAACAGACGTGAGTGCTATTTGCACTGTGTATGGCAATGGGAGCACAATAGTGACTTTCCTTACCAGAAAACAACTCTTGCTCGTAGGACCAAAAACGGCATGTGATTCAACTCCTTTTAGGACTGGGAAACAAACACTAGCTCGCCTTACAAGAAACACACTCTGCTTTTGAGAAAAGATCACTCTTCTACTCTACTGTGTTTCCTATAGGGCCAGAACAGTGAGCTTGCTCAGAACAAAAGAACTGTGCTTCCTACACACACGACCATATCTAGTTCAATTCTGCTAAGGAAACTGACAAGAACAGTAGATACTCTTCAGTCCAATACACTGTACATGCTGGGAACAGACGCCAGCATATTTGTAATGTGTATATCAATGGGAGTAGAATAGTGACTCTTCTTATCAGAAAACAACTCTTGCTCGTAGGACCAGAAACTGCATGTGATTCAACTCGATTTAAGACTGGGAAACAAACACTAGGTCGCCTTACAAGCAAAACACTCTGCTTTTGAAAAAAGATCACTCTTCTACTCTACTGTGTTTCCTATAGGGCCAGAACAGTGAGCTTGCTCAGAACAAAAGAACTGTGCTTCCTACACACACGGCCATATCTAGTTCAATTCTGCTTAGGAAACTGACAAGAACAGTAGCTCCTCTTCAGTCCAATACACTGTACTTGGTGGGAACAGATGCCAGTGCTATTTGCCCTGTGTATGACAATGGGAGCTCAATAGTGACTCTTGTTACCAGAAAAAAACTCTTGCTCGTAGGACCAGAAACTGCAACTGATCCAACTCCATTTTGGACTGCGAAACCACCGCCAGCTCGCCTTACAAGAAACACACTCTGCTTTTGAGAAAAGAGCACTCTTCTACTCTACTGTGTTTCCTATAGGGCCAGAATAGTGAGCTTGCTCAGAACAAAAGAACTGTGCTTCCTACACACACGGGCAATATCTAGGTCAATTCTGCTTACGAAACTGACAAGAACAGTAGCTCGACTTCAGTCCAATACACTGTACTTGCTGGGAACAGACGCCAGTGCTATTTGCACTGTTTATGGCAAAGGGAGCACAATAGTGACTTACCTTACCAGAAAACAACTGTTGCTCGTAGGATCAAAAACTGCATGTGATTCAACTCCATTTAGGACTGGGAAACAAACGCTAGCTTGCATTACAAGAAACACACTCTGCTTTTGAGAAAAGATCACTCTTCTACCCTATTGTGTTTTCTATAGGGCCAGAACAGTGAGTTTGCTCAGAACAAAAAACTATGCTTCCTACACACATGGCCATATCTAGTTCAATTATCCTTAGGAAAGTGACAAGAACAGTAGATCCTCTTCAGTCCAATACACTGTACATGCTGGGAACAGACGCCAGTGCTATTTGCCCGGTGTTTGACAATGGGAGTGCAATAGAGACTCTTCTTAACAGAAAACAACTCTTGCTCGTAGGACCAGAAACTGCATGTGATTCAACTCCATTTAGGACTGGGAAACAAATGCTAGCTCGCCTTACAAGAAACACACTCTGCTTTTGAGAAAAGTTCACTATTCTACTCTAATGTGTTTCCTATGGGTTCGATCAGTGAGCTTACAGTAGAAAAGAACTGTGCTTCCTACACACACGGGCCATATCTAGTTCAACTCTGCTTAGGAAACTGACAAGAACAGTAGCTCCTCTTCAGTCTAATACACTGTACTTGATAAGAACAGACGCGATTCCTCTTTGCACTGTGTGTGGCAAAGGGAGCCTAATAGTGACTTTCCTTACCAGAAAACAACTCTTTCTCGTAGGATCAAAAACTGCATGTGATTCAACTCCATTTAGGACTGGGAAACAAATGCTAGCTCCCCTTACAAGGAACATTCTGCTTTTGAGAAAAGATCACTCTTCTACTCTACGGTGTTTCCTATAGGGCCAGAACAGTGAGCTTACTCAGAACAAAAGAACTGTGCTTCGTACACACACGGGCTATATCTAGTTCAACTCTGCTAAGGAAACTGACAAGAACAGTAGCTCCTCTTCAGTCCAATACACTGTACATGCTGGGAACAGATGCCAGTGCTATTTGCCCTGTGTATAATAATGGGAGCACAATAGTGACTCTTCTTACCAGAAAACAACTCTTGCTCGTAGGACCAGAAACTGCATGTGATTCAACTCCATTTAGAACTGAGAAACAAACACTAGCTCGCCTTACAATAAACACACTCTGCTTTTGAGAAAAGATCACTCTCCTACTCTAGAGTGATTCCTATGGGGTCCGAACAGTGAGCTTGCTCAGAACAAAACATCTGTGCTTCCTACACACACGGGCCATATCCAGTTCAATTCTGCGTAGGAAACTGACAAGAACAGTAGATCCTCTTCAGTCCAATACAATGTACATGCAGGGAACAGATGTCAGTGCTATTTGCAATGTGTATGACAATGGGAACGCAATAGTGTCTCTTCTTACCAGAAAACATCTCTTGCTCGTAGGACCAGAAACTGCATGTGATTCAACTCCATTTTGGACTGAGAAACAAAAGGTAGCTCGCCTTACAAGAAACACACTCTGCTTTTGAGAAAAGAGCACTCTTCTACTCTACTGTGTTTCCTATACTGCCAGAACAGTGAGCTTGCTGAGAACAAAAGAACTGTGCTTCCTACACACACGGGCCATATCTAGTTCAACTCTGCTTAGGAAACTGAAAAGAGCAGTACATCATCTTCAGTCCAATACACTGTACATGCTGGAAACAGACACGAGTGCTTTTTGCCCTGTGTATGACAATGGGAGCGCAATAGTGACTCTTCTTACCAGAAAACAACTCTTGTTCGTAGGACCAGGAACTGCATGTGACTCAACTAGGTTTAGGACGGGAAAAAAACGCTAGCTCGCCTTACAAGAAACACTCTCTGCTTTTGAGAAAAGAGCAGTCTTCTACTCTACTGTGTTTCCTATAGAGACAGAATAGTGAGCTTGCTCAGAACAAAAGAACTGTGCATCCTACACATACTGGCTATATCTAGTTCAACTCTGCTTAGGAAACTGACAAGAACAGTTGGTCCACTTCAGTCCAATACACTGTACTTGCTGGGAACAGACGCCAGTGCTATTTGCCCTGTGTATAACAATGGGAGCTCAATAGTGACTCTTCTTACCAGAAAAATCTCTTGCTCGTAGGACCTGAAACTGCATGTGATTCAACTCCATTTAGGACTGCAAAACAAACGCTAGCTCGCCTTACAAGAAACACACTCTGCTTTTGAGAAAAGAGCACTCTTCTACTCTACAGTGTTTCCAATGGGGTCTGAACAGTGAGCTTGCTCAGAACAAAAGAACTGTGCTTCCTACACACACGGGCCACATCTAGTTCAACTCTACCTAGGAAACTGACAGAACAGTAGCTCCTCTTCAGTCCAATACACTGTACTTAATGGGAACAGACGCGAGTGCTATTTGCACTGTGTATGGCAATGGGAGCACAATAGTGACTTTCCTTACCAGAAAACAACTCTTGCTCGTAGGAACAAAAACTGCATGTGATTCATCTCCATTTAGGACTGCGAAACAAATGCTAGCTCGCCTTACAAGAAACACAAACTGCTTATGATAAAAGAGCACTCTTCTACTCTTCTGTGTTTCCTTTAAGTTCCAAACAGTGAGCTTGCTCAGAACAAAAGAACTGTGCTTCCTACACACACGGGCTATATCTAGTTCAACTCTGCTTAGGAAACTGACAAGAATAGTAGCTCCTCTTCAGTCCAATACACTGTACTTGCTGGGAACATATGCCAGTGCTATTTGCCATGTGTATGACAATGGGAGCTCAATAGTGACTCTTCTTACCAGAAAACGACTCTTGCTCCTAGGACCAGAAACTGCATGTGATTCAACTCCATTTAGACTGCAAAACAAATGCTAGCTCGCCTTACAAGAAACACACTCTGCTTTTGAGAAAAGAACACTCTTCTACTCTACAGTGTTTCCTATGTGGTCTGAACAGTGAGCTTGCTCAGAACAAAAGAACTGTGCTTCCTACACACACGGGCCATATCTGTTCAACTCTATTTAGAAAACTGACAAGAACAGTAGCTCCACTACAGTCCAATACACTGTACTTAATGGGAACAGACGTGAGTCTATTTGCACTGTGTATGGCAATGGGAGCACAATAGTGACTTTCCTTACCAGAAAACAACTCTTGCTCGTAGGACCAAAAACGGCATGTGATTCAACTCCATTTAGGACTGGGAAACAAACGCTAGCTCACCTTACGAGAAACACTCTCTGCTTTTGAGAAAAGATCACTCTTCTACTCTACTGTGTTTTTTATAGGGCCAGAACAGTGAGCTTGCTCAGAACAAAAGAACTGTGCTTCCTACACACACGGGCCATATCTAGTTCAACTCTGCTTAGAAAACTGACAAGAACTGTAGCTGCTCTTCAATCCAATACACTGTACTTGCTGGGAACAGGCGCCAGTGCTATTTGCACTGTGTATGGCAATGGGAGCGCAATAGTGACTTTCCTTACTAGAAAACAACTCTTGCTGGTAGGACCACAAACTGCATGTCACTCAACTCCATTTAGGACTGGGAAACAAACGCTAGTTCGCCTTACAAGAAACACACTCTGCTTTTGTGAAAAGAGCACTCTTCTACTCTACTGTGTTTCCTATGGGGTCCGAACAGTGAGCTTGCTCAGAACAAAAGAACTGTGCTTCCTACACACATGGGCCATATCTGGTTCAACTCCTCTTAGGAAAATGACAAGAAGAGTAGCTCCTCTTCAGTCCAATACACTGTACTTGCTGGGAACAGACGCAAGTGCTATTTGCACTACGTATGGCAATGGGAGCGCAATAGTGACTTTCCTTACCAGAAAACAACTCTTGCTCATAGGACCAGAAATTGCATGTGATTCAACACCATTTAGGCCTGGGAAACAAACGCTAGCTCGCCTTACAAGACACAAACTCTGCTTTTGAGAAAAGAGCACTCTTCTACTCTACTGTGTTTCCTATAGGGCCAGAACAGTGAGCTTGATCAGAACAAGAGAACTGTGCTTCCTACACACACGGCCATATCTAGTGCAATTCTGCTTAGGAAACTGACAAGAACAGTAGCTCCTCCTCAGTCCAATACAGTGTATTTGCTGGGAACAGACGCGTGTGCTATTTGTACTGTGTATGGCAATGGGAGCAAAATAGTGACTCTTCTTACCAGAAAACAACTCTTGCTCATAGGACCACAAACTGCATGTGACTCAACTCCATTTAGGACTGGGAAACAAACGCTAGCTCGCCTTCCAAGAAAAACACTCTGCTTTTGTGAAAAGAGCACTCTTCTACTCTAATGTGTTTCCTATGGGGTCCGAACAGTGAGCTTGCTCAGAACAAAAGAACTGTGCTTCCTACACACACGGGCATATCTAATTCATTTCTGCTTAGGAACCTGACAAGAACAGTAGATCCTCTTCAGTTCAATACATTGTACATGCTGGGAACCGATGCCAGTGCTATTTGCCCTGTGTATGACAATGGGAGTGCAACAGTGACTCTTCTTACCAAAAAACAACTCTTGCTCGTAGGACCAGAAACTGCATGTGATTCAACTCCATTTAGGACTGGGAAAAAAAGGCTAGCTCGCCTTTCAAGAAACACAATCTGCTTTTGAGAAAAGAGCACTCTTCTACTCTAATGTGTTTCCAATAGGGCCAGAACAGTGAGCTTGATCAGAACAAGAGAACTGTGCTTCCTACACACACGGCCATATCTAGTTCAATTCTGCTTAGAAAACTGAGAAGAACAGTAGATTCTCTTCAGTCCAATACACTGTACATGCTGGGAAACGACGCCAGTGCTATTTGCCCTGTGTATGACAATGGGAGCGCAATATTGACTTTCCTTACTAGGAAACAACTCTTGCTGGTAGGACCACAAACTGCATGTCACTCAACTCCATTTAGGACTGGAAAACAAACGCTAGCTCGCCTTCCAGGAAAAACACTCTGCTTTTGTGAAAAGAGCACTCTTCTACTCTACTGTGTTTCCAATGGGGTCCGAACAGTGAGCTTGCTCAGAACAAAAGAACTGTGCTTCTTAAACGCACGGCCATATCTAATTCAATTCTGCTTAGGAACCTGACAAGAACAGTAGATCCTCTTCAGTTCAATACATTGTATATGCTGGGAACCGATGCCAGTGCTATTTGCCCTGTGTATGACAATGGGAGCACAATAGTGACAATTCTTACCAGAAAACAACTTTTGCTCGTAGGACCAGAAACTGCATGTGATTCAACTCCATTTAGGACTGGGAAACAAACGCTAGCTCGCCTTTCAAGAAACACAGTCTGCTTTTGAGAAAAGAGCACTCTTCTACTCTACTGTGTTTCCAATAGGGCCAGAACAGTGAGCTTGATCAGAACAAGAGAACTGTGCTTCCTACAAACACGGCCATATCTAGTTCAATTCTGCTTAGGAAACTGACAAGAACAGTAGATTCTCTTCAGTCCAATACACTGTACATGCTGGTAACCGACGCCAGAGCTATTTGCCCTGTGTATGACAATGGGAGCACAATATTGACTCTTCTTACCAGAAAACAACTCTTGCTCATAGACCAGAAACTGCATGTGATTCAACTCCATTTAGGACTGGGAAACAAACGCTAGCTCGCCTTACAAGAAACACACTCTGCTTTTGAGAAAAGAGCACTCTTCTACTCTACTGTGTTTCCTATAGGGCCAGAACAGTGAGCTTGCTCAGAACAAAAGAACTGTGCTTCCTACACACACGGGCCATATCTAGTTCAACTCTGCTTAGAAAACTGACAAGAACTGTAGCTGCTCTTCAGTCCAATACACTGTACTTGCTGGGAACAGACGCGAGTGCTATTTGCACTACATATGGCAATGGGAGCGCAATAGTGACTTTCCTTACCAGAAAACAACTCTTGCTCATAGGACCAGAAATTGCATGTGATTCAACTCCATTTAGGACTGGGAAACAAACGCTAGCTCGCCTTACAAGAAACACACTCTGCTTTTGAGAAAAGAGCACTCTTTTACTCTACTGTGTTTCCTATAGGCCCGGAACAGTGAGCTTGATCAGAACAAGAGAATTGTGCTTCCTACACACACGGCCATATCTAGTGCAATTCTGCTTAGGAAACTGACAAGAACAGTAGATCCTTTTCAGTCCAATACACTGCACATGCTGGGAACAGACGCCAGTGCTATTTGCCCTGTGTACGACAATGGGAGCGCAATAGTGACTCTTCTTACGAGAAAACAGCTCTTGCTCGTTGGACAAGAAACTGCATGGGAATCAACTCATTTAGGACTGGGAAACAAACGCTAGCTTGCCTTACAAGGAACACACTCTGCTTTTGAGAAAAGAGCACTCTTCTATTCTACTGTGTTTCCTATGGGGTCCGAACAGTGAGCTTGCTCAGAACAAAAGAATTGTGCTTCCTACACACATGGGCCATATCTAATTCAACTCTGCTTAGGAAACTGACAGGAACAGTAGCTCCTCTTCAGTCCAATACAGTGTATTTGCTGGGAACAGAGGCATGTGCTATTTGTACTGTGTATGGCAATAGGAGCGCAATAGTGACTCTTCTTACCAGAAAACATCTCTTGCTCATAGAACCACAAACTCCATGTGACTCAACTCCACTTAGGACTGGGAAACAAACGCTAGCTCGCCTTCCAAGAAAAACACTCTGCTTTTGTGTAAAGAGCACACTTCTACTCTACTGTGTTTCCCATGGGGTCCGAACAGTGAGCTTGCTCAGAACAAAAGAACTGTGCTTCCTACACACACGGCCATATCTAATTCAATTCTGCTTAGGAATCTGACAAGAACAGTAGACCCTCTTCAGTTCAATACATTGTACATGCTTGAAACCGATGCCAGTGCTATTTGCCCTGTGTATGACAATGGGAGCGCAATAGTGACTCTTCTTACCAGAAAACAACTCTTGCTCGTAGGACCAGAAACTGCATGTGATTCAACTCCATTTAGGACTGGGAAACAAACACTGGCTTGCCTTACAAGAAACACACTCTGCTTTTGAGAAAAGACCACTCTTCTACTCCATTGTGTTTCCTATGGGGTCCGAACAGTGAGCTTGCTCAGAACAAAAGAACTGTGCTTCCTACACACACGGGCCATATCTATTTCAACTCTGTTTAGGAAACTGACAAGAATAGTAGCTCCTCTTCAGTCCAATACCCTGTACTTGGTGGGAACAGACGCGAGTGCTATTTGCACTGTGTATGGCAGTGGGAGCGCAATAGTGACTTTCCTTACCAGAAAACAACTCTTGTTCGTAGGACCAAAAACTGCATGTGATTCAACTCCATTTAGTACTGGAAAAAAAAACGCTAGCTCGCCTTACAAGAAACACACTCTGCTTTTGAGAAAAGAGCACTCTTCTACTCTACTGTGTTTCCTATAGGGCCAAAACAGTGAGCTTGCTCAGAACAAAAGAACTGTGCTTCCTACACACACGGCCATATCTAGTTCAATTCTGCTTAGGAAACTGACAAGAATAGTAGATCCTCTTCAGTCCAATACAGTGTACATCCTGGTAACAGACGCCAGTGCTATTTGCCCTGTGTATGACAACGCAAGCACAATAATGACTCTTCTTACCAGAAAACAACTGTTGCTCGTAGGACCAGAAACTGCATGGGATTCAACTCTATTTAGGACTGGGAAACAAACACTAGCTCACCTTACAAGAAACACACTCTCCTTTTGAGAAAAGAGCACTCTTGTACTCTACTGTGTTTCCTATGGGGTCCGAACAGTGAGCTTGCTCAGAACAAAAAAAACTTTGCTTCCTACACACACGGGCCATACCTAGTTCAACTCTGCTTAGGAAACTGACAAGAAAAGTAGCTCCTCTTCAGTGCAATACACTGTGCTTGCTGGGAACAGATGCGAGTGCTATTTGCACTGTGTATGGCAATGGGAGCACAATAGTGACTCTTCTTACTAGAAAACATCTCTTGCTCGTATAAACAGAAACTGCATGTGATTCAACTCCATTTAGGACTGGGAAACAAACACTGGCTTGCCTTACAAGAAACACACTCTGCTTTTGAGAAAAGAGCACTCTTGTACTCCATTGTGTTTCCTATGGGGTCCGAACAGTGAGCTTGCTCAGAACAAAAGAACTGTGCTTCCTACACACACGGCCATATCTAGTTCAATTCTCAGGAAACTGACAAGAACAGTAGCTCCTCCTCAGTCCAATACAGTGTATTTGCTGGGAACAGACGCGTGTGCTATTTGTACTGTGTATGGCAATGGGAGCAAAATAGTGACTCTTCTTACCAGAAAACAACTCTTGCTCATAGGAGCACAAACTGCCTGTGACTCAACTCCATTTAGGACTGGGAAACAAACGCTAGCTCGCCTTCCAAGAAAAACACTCTGCTTTTGTGAAAAGAGCACTCTTCTACTCTAATGTGTTTCCTATGGGGTCCGAACAGTGAGCTTGCTCAGAACAAAAGAACTGTGCTTCCTACACACACGGGCATATCTAATTCATTTCTGCTTAGGAACCTGACAAGAACAGTAGATCTTCTTCAGTTCAATACATTGTACATGCTGGGAACCGATGCCAGTGCTATTTGCCCTGTGTATGACAATGGGAGCGCAATAGTGACTCTTCTTACCAGAAAACAACTCTTGCTCGTAGGACCAGAAACTGCATGTGATTCAACTCCATTTAGGACTGGGAAACAAACGCTAGCTCGCCTTTCAAGAAACACACTCTGCTTTTGAGAAAAGAGCACTCTTCTACTCTAATGTGTTTCCAATAGGGCCAGAACAGTGAGCTTGATCAGAACAAGAGAACTGTGCTTCCTACACACACAGCCATATCTAGTTCAATTCTGCTTAGAAAACTGACAAGAACAGTAGATTCTCTTCAGTCCAATACACTGTACATGCTGGGAACCGACGCCAGTGCTATTTGCCCTGTGTATGACAATGGGAGCGCAATATTGACTTTCCATACTAGAAAACAACTCTTGCTGGTAGGACCACAAACTGCATGTCACTCAACTCCATTTAGGACTGGGAAACAAACGCTAGCTCGCCTTCCAGGAAAAACTCTCTGCATTTGTGAAAAGAGCACTCTTCTACTCTACTGAGTTTCCAATGGGGTCCGAACAGTGAGCTTGCTCAGAACAAAAGAACTGTGCTTCCTAAACACACGGCCATATCTAATTCCATTCTGCTTAGGAACCTGACAAGAACAGTAGATCCTCTTCAGTTCAATACATTGTACATGCTGGGAACCGATGCCAGTGCTATTTGCCCTGTGTATGACAATGGGAGCACAATAGTGACTCTTCTTACCAGAAAACAACTCTTGCTCTTAGGACCAGAAACAGCATGGGATTCAACTCTATTTAGGACTGGGAAACTAACACTAGCTCACCTTACAAGAAACACACTCTCCTTTTGAGAAAAGAGCACTCTTCTACTCTACTGTGTTTCCTATGGGGTCCGAACAGTGAGCTTGCTCAGAACAAAAGAACTGTGCATCCTACACACACGGGCCATATCTAGTTCAACTCTGCTTAGGAAACTGACAAGAATAGTACATCCTCTTCAGTCCAATACACTGTACTTGCTGGGAATAGACTCTAGTGCTATTTGCACTGTGTATGACAATTGGAGCGCAATAGTGACTCTTCTTACCAGAAAATAACTCTTGCTCGTAGGACCAGAAACTGCATGTGACTCAACTCCATTTAAAACTGGGAAAAAAACGCTAGCTCGATTGCAAGAAACACACTCTGCTTTTGAGAAAAGAGCACTCTTCTACTCTACTGTGTTTCCTATGGGGTCCGAACAGTGAGCTTGCTCAGAACAAAAGAACTGTGCTTCCTACACACACGGGACGTATCTACATCAACTCTGCTTAGGTAACTGACAAGAACAGTAGCTTCTCTTCAGTCCAATACACTGTACTTGCTGGGAACAGACGCGAGTGCTATTTGCACTGTGTATGGCAATGGGAGCGTAATAGTGACTCTTCTTACCAGAAAACAACTCTTGCTCGTAGGACCAGAATCTGCATGGGATTCAACTCCATTTCTTACTGGGAGACAAACACTAGCTGGCCTTACAAGAAACACACTCTGCTTTTGAGAAAAGACAACTCTTCTACTCTACTGTGTTTCCTATGGGTTCCGAACAGTGAGCTTGCTCAGAACAAAAGAACTGTGCTTCCTACACACACGGGCCATATCTACTTCAACTCTGCTTAGGAAACTGACAAGAATAGTAGCTCCTCTTCAGTCCAATACCCTGTACTTGGTGGGAACAGACGCGAGTGCTATTTGCACTGTGTATGGCTGTGGGAGCGCAATAGTGACTTTCCTTACCAGAAAACATCTCTTGTTCGTAGGACCAAAAACTGCATGTGATTCAACTCCATTTAGTACTGGAAAAAAACGCTAGCTCGCCTTACAAGAAACACACTCTGCTTTTGAGAAAAGAGCACTCTTCTACTCTACTGTGTTTCCTATAGGGCCAAAACAGTGAGCTTGCTCAGAACAAAAGAACAGTGCTTCCTACACACACGGCCATATCTAGTTCAATTCTGCTTAGGAAACTGACAAGAATAGTAGATCCTCTTCAGTCCAATACAGTGTACATGCTGGTAACAGACGCCAGTGCTATTTGCCCTGTGTATGACAACGCGAGCACAATAATGACTCTTCTTACCAGAAAACAACTGTTGCTCGTAGGACCAGAAACTGCATGGGATTCAACTCTATTTAGGACTGGGAAACAAACACTAGCTCACCTTACAAGAAACACACTCTGCTTTTGAGAAAAGAGCACTCTTCTACTCTAATGTGTTTCCTAAGGGGTCCGAACAGTGAGCTTCCTCAGAACAAAAGAACTGTGCTTCCTACACACACGGCCATATCTAATTCAATTCTGCTTTGGAACCTGACAAGAACAGTAGATCCTCTTCAGTTCAATACATTGTACATGCTGGGAACCGATGCCAGTGCTATTTGCCCTGTGTATGACAATGGGAGCGCAATAGTGACACTTCTTACCAGAAAACAACTCTTGCTCGTAGGACCAGAAACTGCATGTGATTCAACTCCATTTAGGACTGGGAAACAAACGCTAGCTCGCCTTTCAAGAAACACACTCTGCTTTTGAGAAAAGAGCACTCTTCTACTCTACTGTGTTTCCAATAGGGCCAGAACAGTGAGCTTGATCAGAACAAGAGAACTGTGCTTCCTACACACACGGCCATATCTAGTTCAATTCTGCTTAGGAAACTGACAAGAACAGTAGATTCTCTTCAGTCCAATACACTGCACATGCTGGTAACCGACGCCAGAGCTATTTGCCCTGTGTATGACAATGGGAGCGCAATATTGACTCTTCTTACCAGAAAACAACTCTTGCTCATAGACCAGAAACTGCATGTGATTCAACTCCATTTAGGACTGGGAAACAAACGCTAGCTCGCCTTACAAGAAACACACTCTGCTTTTGAGAAAAGAGCACTCTTCTACTCTACTGTGTTTCCTATAGGGCCAGAACAGTGTGCTTGCTCAGAACAAAAGAACTGTGCTTCCTACACACACGGGCCATATCTAGTTCAACTCCTCTTAGAAAAATGACAAGAACAGTAGCTCCTCTTCAGTCCAATACACTGTACTTGCTGGGAAAAAAATGCCAGTGCTATTTGCCCTGTGTATGAAAATGGGAGCTTAATAGTGACTCTTATTACCAGAAAACAACTCTTGCTCATAGGACCAGAAACTGCATGTGATTCAACTCCATTTAGGACTGGGAAACAAACGCTAGCTCGCCTTACAAGAAACACACTCTGCTTTTGAGAAAAGAGCACTCTTCTACTCTACTGGTTTTCCTATGGGGTCCGAACAGTGAGCTTGCTCAGAACAAAAGAACTGTGCTTCCTACACACACGGCCATATCTCACTCAATTCTGCTTAGGAACCTGACAAGAACAGTAGATCCTCTTCAGTTCAATACATTGTACATGCTGGGAACCGATGCCAGTGCTATTTGCCCTGTGTATGACAATGGGAGTGCAATAGTGACTCTTCTTACCAGAAAACAACTCTTGCTCGTAGGACCAGAAACTGCATGTGATTCAACTCCATTTAGGACTGGGAAACAAACGCTAGCTCGCCTTTCAAGAAACACACTCTGCTTTTGAGAAAAGAGCACTCTTCTACTCTACTGTGTTTCCTATAGGGCCAGAACAGTGAGCTTGCTCAGAACAAAAGAACTGTGCTTCCTACACACACGGGCCATATCTAGCTCAACTCTGCTTAGAAAACTGGCAAGAACTGTAGCTGCTCTTCAGTCCAATACACTGTACTTGCTGGGAACAGACAAGAGTGCTATTTGCACTACATATGGCAATGGGAGCGCAATAGTGACTTTCCTTACCAGAAAACAACTCTTGCTCATAGGACTAGAAATTGCATGTGATTCAACTCCATTTAGGACTGGGAAACAAACGCTAGCTCGCCTTACAAGAAACACACTCTGCTTTTGAGAAAAGAGCACTCTTTTACTCTACTGTGTTTCCTATAGGCCCGGAACAGTGAGCTTGATCAGAACAAGAGAATTGTGCTTCCTACACACACGGCCATATCTAGTGCAATTCTGCTTAGGAAACTGACAAGAACAGTAGATCCTTTTCAGTCCAATACACTGTACATGCTGGGAACAGACGCCAGTGCTATTTGCCCTGTGTACGACAATGGGAGCGCAATAGTGACTCTTCTTACGAGAAAACAGCTCTTGCTCGTTGGACAAGAAACTGCATGGGAATCAACTCATTTAGGACTGGGAAACAAACGCTAGCTTGCCTTACAAGAAACACACTCTGCTTTTGAGAAAAGAGCACTCTTCTACTCTACTGTGTTTCCTATGGGGTCCGAACAGTGAGCTTGCTCAGAACAAAAGAATTGTGCTTCCTACACACATGGGCCATATCTAATTCAACTCTGTTTAGGAAACTGACAGGAACAGTAGCTCCTCTTCAGTCCAATACAGTGTATTTGCTGGGAACAGACGCATGTGCTATTTGTACTGTGTATGGCAATAGGAGCGCAATAGCGACTCTTCTTACCAGAAAACATCTCTTGCTCATTGAACCACAAACTGCATGTGACTCAACTCCACTTAGGACTGGGAAACAAATGCTAGCTCGCCTTCCAAGAAAAACACTCTGCTTTTGTGTAAAGAGCACACTTCTACTCTACTGTGTTTCCTATGGGGTCCGAACAGTGAGCTTGCTCAGAACAAAAGAACTGTGCTTCCTACACACACGGCCATATCTAATTCAATTCTGCTTAGGAACCTGACAAGAACAGTAGACCCTCTTCAGTTCAATACATTGTACATGCTGGAAACCAATGCCAGTGCTATTTGCCCTGTGTATGACAATGGGAGCGCAATAGTGACTCTTCTTACCAGAAAACAACTCTTGCTCGTAGCACCAGAAACTGCATGTGATTCAACTCCATTTAGGACTGGGAAACAAACACTGGCTTGCCTTACAAGAAACACACTCTGCTTTTGAGAAAAGAGCACTCTTCTACTCCATTGTGTTTCCTATGGGGTCCGAACAGTGAGCTTGCTCAGAACAAAAGAACTGTGCTTCCTACACACACGGCCATATCTAGTTCAATTCTCAGGAAACTGACAAGAACAGTAGCTCCTCCTCAGTCCAATACAGTGTATTTGCTGGGAACAGACGCGTGAGCTATTTGTACTGTGTATGGCAATGGGAGCAAAATAGTGACTCTTCTTACCAGAAAACAACTCTTGCTCATAGGAGCACAAACTGCCTGTGACTCAACTCCATTTAGGACTGGGAAACAAACGCTAGCTCGCCTTCCAAGAAAAACACTCTGCTTTTGTGAAAAGAGCACTCTTCTACTCTAATGTGTTTCCTATGGGGTCCGAACAGTGAGCTTGCTCAGAACAAAAGAACTGTGCTTCCTACACACACGGCCATATCTAATTCATTTCTGCTTAGGAACCTGACAAGAACAGTAGATCCTCTTCAGTTCAATACATTGTACATACTGGGAACCGATGCCAGTGCTATTTGCCCTGTGTATGACAATGGGAGCGCAATAGTGACTCTTCTTACCAGAAAACAACTCTTGCTCGTAGGACCAGAAACTGCATGTGATTCAACTCCATTTAGGACTGGGAAACAAACGCTAGCTCGCCTTTCAAGAAACACACTCTGCTTTTGAGAAAAGAGCACTCTTCTACTCTAATGTGTTTCCAATAGGGCCAGAACAGTGAGCTTGATCAGAACAAGAGAACTGTGCTTCCTACACACACAGACATATCTAGTTCAATTCTGCTTAGAAAACTGACAAGAACAGTAGATTCTCTTCAGTCCAATACACTGTACATGCTGGGAACCGAATCCAGTGCTATTTGCCCTGAGTATGACAATGGGAGCGCATATTGACTTTCCATACTAGAAAACAACTCTTGCTGGTAGGACCACAAACTGCATGTCACTCAATCCATTTAGGACTGAGAAACAAACGCTAGCTCGCCTTCCAGGAAAAACACTCTGCATTTGTGAAAAGAGCACTCTTCTACTCTACTGTGTTTCCAATGGGGTCCGAACAGTGAGCTTGCTCAGAACAAAAGAACTGTGCTTCCTAAACACACGGCCATATCTAATTCAATTCTGCTTAGGAACCTGACAAGAACAGTAGATCCTCTTCAGTTCAATACATTGTACATGCTGGGAACCGATGCCAGTGCTATTTGCCCTGTGTATGACAATGGGAGCGCAATAGTTACTCTTCTTACCAGAAAACAACTCTTGCTCGTAGGACCAGAAACTGCATGTGATTCAACTCCATTTAGTACTGGGAAACAAACGCTAGCTCGCCTTTCATGAAACACACTCTGCTTTTGAGAAAAGAGCACTCTTCTACTCTACTGTGTTTCCAATAGGGCCAGAACAGTGAGCTTGATCAGAACAAGAGAACTGTGCTTCCTACACACACGGCCATATCTAGTTCAACTCTGCTTAGGAAACTGACAAGAACAGTAGATTCTCTTCAGTCCAATACACTGTACAGGCTGGTAACCGACGCCAGAGCTATTTGCCCTGTGTATGACAATAGGAGCGCAATATTGACTCTTCCTACCAGAAAACAACTCTTGCTCATAGACCAGAAACTGCATGTGATTCAACTCCATTTAGGACTGGGAAACAAATGCTAGCTGGCCTTACAAGAAACACACTCTGCTTTTGAGAAAAGAGCACTCTTCTACTCTACTGTGTTTCCTATAGGGCCAGAACAGTGAGCTTGCTCAGAACAAAAGAACTGTGCTTCTTACACACACAGGCCATATCTAGTTCAACTCTGCTTAGAAAACTGACAAGAACAGTAGCTGCTCTTCAGTCCAATACACTGTACTTGCTGCGAACAGGCGCCAGTGCTATTTGCACTGTGTATGGCAATGGGAGCGCAATAGTGACTTTCCTTACTAGAAAACAACTCTTGCTGGTAGGACCACAAACTGCATGTCACTCAACTCCATTTAGGACTGGGAAAGAAACGCTAGCTCGCCTTACAAGAAACACACTCTGCTTTTGAGAAAAGACCACTCTTCTACTCTACTGTGTTTCCTATAGGGCCAGAACAGTGAACTTGCTCAGAACAAAAGTACTGTGCTTCCTACACACACGGGCCATATCTAGTTCAATTCTTCTTAGGAAACTGACAAGAACAGTGGAACCTCTTCAGTCCAATACACTGTACATGCTGGGAACAGACGCCAGTGCTTTTTGCACTGTGGATGGCAATGGGAGCACAATAGTGACTTTCGTTACCAGAAATAAACTCTTGCTCGTAGGACCAGAAACTGCATGTGATTCAACTCCATTTAGGACTGGGAAACAAACGCTAGCTTGCCGTACAAGAAACACACTCTGCTTTTGAGAACAGAGCACTCTTCTACTCTTCTGTGTTTCCTTTAGGGTCCGAACAGTGAGCTTGCTCTGAACAAAAGAACTGTGCTTCCTACACACACTGCCATATCTAGTTCAATTCTGCTTAGGAACCTGACAAGAACAGCAGATCCTCTTCAGTCCAATACACCGTACTTGCTGGGAACAGACGCCAGTGCTATTTGTCCTGTGTATGGCAATGGCAACGCAATAGTGACTATTCTTACCATAAAACAACTCTTGCTCTTAGGATTAGAAACTGCATGTGATTACACTCCATTTAGGACTGGGAAACAAACGGTAGCTCGCCTTACAAGAAACACACTCTGCTTATGAGAAAAGAGCACTCTTCTACTCTACTGTGTTTCCTAGAGGGCCAGAACAGAGAGATTGCTCAGAACAAAAGAACTGTGCTTCCTACATACAGGGCCATATCTAGTTCAATTCTGCTTAGGAAACTGACAAGAAAATAGATCCTTTTCAGTCCAATACACTGTACATATTGGGAACAGACGCGAGTGCTATTTGCCCTGTGTATGACAATGGGAGCGCAATAGTGACTCTTCCTACCAGAAAACAACTCTTGCTCGTGGGACCAGAAACTGCATGTGATTCAACTCCATATAGGACTGGGAAAAAAACACTAGCTGGCCATACAAGAAACACACTCTGCTTTTGAGAAAAGAGCACTCTTCTACTCTACTGTGTTTCCTATGGGGTCCGAACAGTGAGCTTGCTCAGAACAAAAGAACTGTGCTTCCTACACACAGGGGCCATATCTAGTTCAACTCTGCTTAGGAAACTGACAAGAACAGTAGCTCCTCTTCAGTCCAATACACTGTATTTGCTGGAAACAGACACGAGTGCTATTTGCACTGTATATGGCAAAGGGAGCGCAATAGTGACTTTCCTTACCAGAAAACAACTCTTGCTGCTAGGACCAAAAACTGCATGTGATTCAACTCCACTTAGGACTGGGAAACAAACGCTAGCTCGCCTTACAAGAAAAACACTCTGCTTTTGAGAAAAGAGCACTCTTCTACTCTACTGTGTTTCCTATAGGGCCAGAACAGAGAGCTTGCTCAGAACAAAAGAACTGTGCTTCCTACACTCACCGGCCATATTTAGTACAATTCTGCTTAGTAAACTGACAAGAACAATAGATCCTTTTCAGTCCAATACACTGCACATGCTGGGAAAAGACGCGAGTGCTCTTTGCACTATGTATGGCAATGGGAGCGCAATAGTGACTTTCCTTACCAGAAAACAACTCTTGCTCTTAGGACCAGAAACTGCATGTGATTCAACTCCATTTAGGACTGGGAAACAAACGCTAGCTTGCCGTATAAGAAACACACTCTGCTTTTGAGAACAGAGCACTCTTCTACTCTACTGTGTTTCCTATTGGGTCCGAACAGTGAGCTTGCTCTGAACAAAAGAACTGTGCTTCCTACACACACGGCCATATCTAGTTCAATTCTGCTTAGGAACCTACAAGAACAGCAGATCCTCTTCAGTCCAATACACCGTACTTGCTGGGAACAGACGCCAGTGCTATTTGTCCTGTGTATGGCAATGGCAGCGCAATAGTGACTATTCTTACCATAAAACAACTCTTGCTCGTAGGATTAGAAACTGCATGTGATTCCACTCCATTTATGACTGGGAAACAAACGCTAGCTCGCCTTTCAAGAAACACACTCTGCTTTTGAGAAAAGAGCACTCTTCTACTCTACTGTGTTTCCTATAGGGCCAGAATAGAGAGATTGCTCAGAACAAAAGAACTGTGCTTCCTACATACAGGGCCATATCTAGTTCAATTCTGCTTTGGAAACTGACAAGAAAATAGATCCTTTTCAGTCCAATACACTGTACATGCTGGGAACAGACGCGAGTGCTATTTGCCCTGTGTAAGACAATGGGAGCGCAATAGTGACTCTTCTTACCAGAAAACAACTCTTGCTCGTAGGACCAGAAACTGCATGTGATTCAACTCCATATAAAACTGGGAAAAAAACACTAGCTGGCCATACAAGAAACACACTCTGCTTTTGAGAAAAGAGCACTCTTCTACTCTACTGTGTTTCCTATGGGGTCCGAACAGTGAGCTTGCTCAGAACAAAAGAACTGTGCTTCCTACACACAGGGGCCATATCTAGTTCAACTCTGCTTAGGAAACTGACAAGAACAGTAGCTCCTCTTCAGACTAATACACTGTACTTGATGGAAAAAGACGCGAGTGCTATTTGCACTGTGTATGGCAAAGGGAGCACAATAGTGACTTTCCTTACCAGAAAACAACTCTTGCTGGTAGGACCAAAAAGTGCACGTGATTCAACTCCATTTAGGACTGGGAAACAAACGCTAGCTCGCCTTACAAGAAACACACTCTGCTTTTGAGAAAAGAGCACTCTTCTACTCTACTGTGTTTCCTATAGGGCCTGAAGAGAGAGCTTGCTCAGAACAAAAGAACTGTGCTTCCTACATACACGGCCATATCTAGTTCAATTCTGCTTAGGAAACTGACAAGAACAATAGATCCTTTTCAGTCCAATACACTGTACATGCTGGGAACAGACGCCAGTGCTATTTGTACTGTGTATGGCAATGGGAGCCCAATAGTGACTCTTCTCACGAGAAAACTACTCTTGCTCGTAGGACCAAAAACTGCATGTGACTCAACTCCATTTAGGACTGGGAAACAAACGCTAGCTAGCCTTACAAGAAACACACTCTGCTTTTGAGAAAAGAGCACTCTTCTACTCTACTGTGTTTCCTATAGGGCCAGGACAGTGAGCTTGCTCAGAACAAAAGAACTGTGCTTCCTAAACACACGGGCCATATCTAGTTCAATTCTTCTTAGGAAACTGACAAGAACAGTGGAACCTCTACAGTCCAATACACTGTACATGCTGGGAAAAGACGCCAGTGCTATTTGCACTGTGGATGGCAATGGGAGCACAATAGTGACTTTCGTTGCCAGAAATAAACTCTTGCTCGTAGGACCAGAAACTGCTTGTGATTCAACTCCATTTAGGACTGGGAAACAAATGCTAGCTTGCCGTACAAGAAACACACTCTGCTTTTGAGAACAGAGCACTCTTCTACTCTACTGTGTTTCCTATAGGGTCCGAACAGTGAGCATGCTCTGAACAAAAGAACTGTGCTTCCTACACACACTGCCATATCTAGTTCAATTCTGCTTAGGAACCTGACAAGAACAGCAGATCCTCTTCAGTCCAATACACCGTACTTGCTGGGAACAGACGCCAGTGCTATTTGTCCTTTGTATGGCAATGGCAGTGCAATAGTGACTATTCTTACCATAAAACAACTCTTGCTCGTAGGATTAGAAACTGCATGTGATTACACTCCATTTAGGACTGGGAAACAAACGGTAGCTCGCCTTACAAGAAACACACTCTGCTTATGAGAAAAGAGCACTCTTCTACTCTACTGTGTTTCCTAGAGGGCCAGAACAGAGAGATTGCTCAGAACAAAAGAACTGTGCTTCCTACATACAGGGCCATATCTAGTTCAATTCTGCTTAGGAAACTGACAAGAAAATAGATCCTTTTCAGTCCAATACACTGTACATGCTGGGAACAGACACGAGTGCTATTTGCCCTGTGTATGACAATGGGAGCGAAATAGTGACTCTTCTTACCAGAAAACAACTCTTGCTCGTGGGACCAGAAACTGCATGTGATTCAACTCCATATAAGACTGGGAAAAAAACACTAGCTGGCCTTACAAGAAACACACTCTGCTTTTGAGAAAAGAGCACTATTCTACTCTACTGTGTTTCCTATGGGGTTCGAAGAGTGAGCTTGCTCAGAACAAAAGAACTGTGCTTCCTACACACACGGGCCATATCTATTTCAATTCTGCTTAGGAAACTGACAAGAACAGTAGCTCCTCTTCAGTCCAATACACTGTAATTGCTGGAAACAGACACGAGTGCTATTTGCACTGTATATGGCAAAGGGAGCGCAATAGTGACTTTCCTTACCAGAAAACAACTCTTGCTGGTAGGACCAAAAACTGCATGTGATTCAACTCCACTGAGGACTGGGAAACAAACGCTAGCTCACCTTACAAGAAACACACTCTGCTTTTGAGAAAAGAGCACTCTTCTCCTCTACTGTGTTTCCTATAGGGCCAGAACAGAGAGCTTGCTCAGAACAAAAGAACTGTGCTTCCTACACTCACCGGCCATATCTAGTTCAATTCTGCTTAGTAAACTGACAAGAACAATAGATCCTTTTCAGTCCAATACACTGCACATGCTGGGAACAGACGCGAGTGCTCTTTGCACTATGTATGGCAATGGGAGCGCAATAGTGACTTTCCTTACCAGAAAACAACTCTTGCTCTTAGGACCAGAAACTGCATGTGATTCAACTCCATTTAGGACTGGGAAACAAACGCTAGCTCGCCGTACAAGAAACACACTCTGCTTTTGAGAAAAGAGCACTCTTCTACTCTACTGTGTTTCCTATGGGGTCCGAACAGTGAGCTTGCTCAGAACAAAAGAACTGTGCTTGCTACACACACGGGCCATATCTAGTTCAATTCTTCTTAGGAAACTGTCAAGAACAGTGGAACCTCTTCAGTCCAATACACTGTACATGCTGGGAACAGACGCCAGTGCTATTTGCCCTGTGTATGGCAATGGGAGCACAATAGTGACTTTCGTTACCAGAAATAAACTCTTGCTCGTAGGACCAGAAACTGCATGTGATTCAACTCCATTTAGGACTGGGAAACAAACGCTAGCTTGCCGTACAAGAAACACACTCTGCTTTTGAGAACAGAGCACTCTTCTACTCTACTGTGTTTCCTATAGGGTCCGAAGAGTGAGCTTGCTCTGAACAAAAGAACTGTGCTTCATACACACACTGCCATATCTAGTTCAATTCTGCTTAGGAACCTACAAGAACAGCAGATCCTCTTCAGTCCAATACACCGTACTTGCTGGGAACAGACGCCAGTGCTATTTGTCCTGTGTATGACAATGGCAGCGCAATAGTGACTATTCTTACCATAAAACAACTCTTGCTTGTAGGATTAGAAAATGCATGTGATTCTGCTCCATTTATGACTGGGAAACAAACGCTAGCTCGCCTTTCAAGAAACACACTCTGCTTTTGAGAAAAGAGCACTCTTCTACTCTACTGTGTTTCCTATAGGGCCAGAACAGAGAGATTGCTCAGAACAAAAGAACTGTGCTTCCTACATACAGGGCCATATCTAGTTCAATTCTGCTTAGGAAACTGACAAGAATATAGATCCTTTTCAGTCCAATACACTGTACATGCTGGGACAGACGCGAGTGCTATTTGCCCTGTGTATGACAATGGGAGCGCAATAGTGACTCTTCTTACCAGAAAACAACTCTTGCTTGTAGGACCAGAAACTGCATGTGATTCAACTCCATATAAAACTGGGAAAAAAACACTAGCTGGCCTTACAAGAAACACACGCTGCTTTTGAGAAAAGAGCACTCTTCTACTCTACTGTGTTTCCTATGGGGTCCGAACAGTGAGCTTGCTCAGAACAAAAGAACTGTGCTTCCTACACACACGGGCCATATCTAGTTCAACTCTGCTTAGGAAACTGACAAGAACAGTAGCTCCTCTTCAGTCCAATACACTGTAATTGCTGGAAACAGACACGAGTGCTATTTGCACTGTATATGGCAAAGGGAGCACAATAGTGACTTTCCTTACCAGAAAACAACTCTTGCTGGTAGGACCAAAAACTGCATGTGATTCAACTCCACTTAGGACTGGGAAACAAACGCTAGCTCGCCTTACAAGAAAAACACTCTGCTTTTGAGAAAAGAGCACTCTTCTACTCTACTGTGTTTCCTATAGGGTCCGAACAGTGAGCTTGCTCTGAACAAAAGAACTGTGCTTCATACACACACTGCCATATCTAGTTCAATTCTGCTTAGGAACCTACAAGAACAGCAGATCCTCTTCAGTCCAATACACCGTACTTGCTGGGAACAGACGCCAGTGCTATTTGTCCTGTGTATGGCAATGGCAGCGCAGTAGTGACTATTCTTACCATAAAACAACTCTTGCTTGTAGGATTAGAAAATGCATGTGATTCTGCTCCATTTATGACTGGGAAACAAACGCTAGCTCGCCTTTCAAGAAACACACTCTGCTTTTGAGAAAAGAGCACTCTTCTACTCTACTGTGTTTCCTATAGGGCCAGAACAGAGAGATTGCTCAGAACAAAAGAACTGTGCTTCCTACATACAGGGCCATATCTAGTTCAATTCTGCTTAGGAAACTGACAAGAATATAGATCCTTTTCAGTCCAATACACTGTACATGCTGGGACAGACGCGAGTGCTATTTGCCCTGTGTATGACAATGGGAGCGCAATAGTGACTCTTCTTACCAGAAAACAACTCTTGCTTGTAGGACCAGAAACTGCACTGATTCAACTCCATATAAAACTGGGAAAAAAACACTAGCTGGCCTTACAAGAAACACACTCTGCTTTTGAGAAAAGAGCACTCTTCTACTCTACTGTGTTTCCTATGGGGTCCGAACAGTGAGCTTGCTCAGAACAAAAGAACTGTGCTTCCTACACACACGGGCCATATCTAGTTCAACTCTGCTTAGGAAACTGACAAGAACAGTAGCTCCTCTTCAGTCCAATACACTGTAATTGCCTGAAACAGACACGAGTGCAATTTGCACTGTATATGGCAAAGGGAGCGCAATAGTGACTTTCCTTACCAGAAAACAACTCTTGCTGGTAGGACCAAAAACTGCATGTGATTCAACTCCACTTAGGACTGGGAAACAAACGCTAGCTCGCCTTACAAGAAAAACACTCTGCTTTTGAGAAAAGAGCACTCTTCTACTCTACTGTGTTTCCTATAGGGTCCGAACAGTGAGCTTGCTCTGAACAAAAGAACTGTGCTTCCTACACACACTGCCATATCTAGTTCAATTCTGCTTAGGAACCTGACAAGAACAGCAGATCCTCTTCAGTCCAATACACCGTACTTGCTGGGAACAGACGCCAGTGCTATTTGTCCTGTGTATGGCAATGGCAGCGCAATAGTGACTATTCTTACCATAAAACAACTCTTGCTCGTAGGATTAGAAACTGCATGTGATTACACTCCATTTAGGACTGGGACACAAACGGTAGCTCGCCTTACAAGAAACACACTCTGCTTATGAGAAAAGAGCACTCTTCTACTCTACTGTGTTTCCTAGAGGGCCAGAACAGAGAGATTGCTCAGAACAAAAGAACTGTGCTTCCTACATACAGGGCCATATCTAGTTCAATTCTGCTTAGGAAACTGACAAGAAAATAGATCCTTTTCAGTCCAATACACTGTACATGCTGGGAACAGACGCGAGTGCTATTTGCCCTGTGTATGACAATGGGAGCGCAATAGTGACTCTTCTTACCAGAAAACAACTCTTGCTCGTGGGACCAGAAACTGCATGTGATTCAACTCCATATAAGACTGGGAAAAAAACACTAGCTGGCCTTACAAGAAACACACTCTGCTTTTGAGAAAAGAGCACTATTCTACTCTACTGTGTTTCCTATGGGGTTCGAAGAGTGAGCTTGCTCAGAACAAAAGAACTGTGCTTCCTACACACACGGGCCATATCTATTTCAACTCTGCTTAGGAAACTGACAAGAACAGTAGCTCCTCTTCAGTCCAATACACTGTAATTGCTGGAAACAGACACGAGTGCTATTTGCACTGTATATGGCAAAGGGAGCGCAATAGTGACTTTCCTTACCAGAAAACAACTCTTGCTGGTAGGACCAAAAACTGCATGTGATTCAACTCCACTTAGGACTGGGAAACAAACGCTAGCTCACCTTACAAGAAACACACTCTGCTTTTGAGAAAAGAGCACTCTTCTACTCTACTGTGTTTCCTATAGGGCCAGAACAGAGAGCTTGCTCAGAACAAAAGAACTGTGCTTCCTACACTCACCGGCCATATCTAGTTCAATTCTGCTTAGTAAACTGACAAGAACAATAGATCCTTTTCAGTCCAATACACTGCACATGCTGGGAACAGACGCGAGTGCTCTTTGCACTATGTATGGCAATGGGAGCGCAATAGTGACTTTCCTTACCAGAAAACAACTCTTGCTCTTAGGACCAGAAACTGCATGTGATTCAACTCCATTTAGGACTAGGAAACAAACGCTAGCTCGCCTTACAAGAAATACACTCTGCTTTTGAGAAAAGAGCACTGCTGTGGGATGTATGGCAAATGTGTTGCTAATTAATCAATAAAACACTGATTGGCCGTTGGCTAGGCAGGAACTGTAGGCGGGGCAAGGAGGAGAATAAAGCAGGGAAGTGGAAGGCTGAGAGAGAGACACTGCCAGCCGCCATCAGGACAAGGAAGATGTAAGGTACCAGTAAGCCATGAGCCATGTGGCAAAGTAAAAATTAATAGAATTCTGCTAAATATAAGAGTAAGAGCTAGACAATAACAGGCCTTAGCTAATGGCCAAGCAGTTTAAATAATGTAAGAGTCTTTGTGTTTATTTTATAAGTGGGCTCTGAGACTGGCGGGACTTGGTGGTGGGAGCTGGAGAGAAATTCTCCAGCAACAAATGGCGTCCAATGTGTTGGCAAGAGTTTCCACCTAAAAACTGAGAAAAAAGATTCTAAAACGGAGCTAAAAACAGCTCCTAGTTGTCTCTTTCAAGCTAGTGGCAGCCTGCGTGTTTGAGCTACTATGGCGGGTTCCTGGCGTGCATGCTTGACCTGCAGTATGGCGGGAATGAGGCCTCTGCAAGTGGCACATTAAGCTGTGTGGTGGATTTAGCCTTTGCTAGTACAAAACAAAACAAAACAAAAAAAAAAAAGAGATTTCTGGGCTACACGCTGCTTTGATAGAAGCAGAGACCCACTATTTCTGAGAGTTGATGGCTCCCAGAGCTGGCGGAAAACGTAGCCATGTTGGGAATCTGAGGTGGGCGGAGCCAGCAGCCACAGCTGCTGCAGTTTAAAGCAATAGATTCACAATAAGACAGATTCAGATGTAATAGTTTACAATGTGTGTAAAAGATATGTAGGCTTGAAAGAGACAAAAAAGGTGATATATAGAGTTATAGAAACAAATACATAGTTTTAAAAAATAAAGTCATTAAAGAGACAGTAAAGGTAGTATAAAAAATAAGCCACGTAAATATGGATATTACACAGAGAATCTGGATTGTGTTGTCGTTGGGACTTTTAACTGCAGAAAAACATTTGATTGTAAAAGCTGTAGAGTTATGCCAAAATGTATATTTTAAAGATACCTTGACTTCAAAATTTGGATGTAAGGATATGTTGCTTTGGAAAAGAGTCTCTTTTGTTTCCACAGAAAGCCAGAGGCTATGGATTTGTTCAAGATTAAGATACATCAGGTTTGACCAGCCAAGACCCCCTGAAGGTCTCCTATGACACCATGGCCCAGATGATCCAACATCCATAATGGTTTAAAGGCATCTGGCTCAGACGATACAGCCTCATGGACTATTCCATAATTCTAAATTTTTTTTTTGTTTCCCCACAAGATACAGCGCCCCCTTCCAGCAGGAAGTAGTAAGAGAAGCTACGCCCAAAATCCCAAATTATATGTAATTTTACTTTGTTAAGGTTAAAACCTTCCTTTTTTAAAAAAAAAGGGGGAAGTGCTGTGGGATGTATGGCAAATGTGTTGCTAATTAATCAATAAAACACTGATTGGCCGTTGGCTAGGCAGGAAGTGTAGGCGGGGAAAGGAGGAGAATAAAGCGGGGAAGTGGAAGGCTGAGAGAGAGACACTGCCAGCCGGCATCAGGACAAGAAAGATGTAAGGTACCAGTAAGCCATGAGCCATGTGGCAAAGTAAAGATTAATAGAAATGGGGTAAATATAAGAGTAAGAGCTAGACAATAACAGGCCTGAGCTAATGCCCAAGCAGTTTAAATAATGTAAGAGTCTGTGTGTTTATTTTATAAGTGGGCTCTGAGACTGGCGGGACTTGGTGGTGGGAGCTGGAGAGAAATTCCACAGCAACAGAGCACTCTTCTACTCTACTGTGTTTCCTATGGGGTCCAAACAGTGAGCTTGGTCAGAACAAAAGAACTGTGCATCCTACACACATGGACCATATCTAGTTCAACTCTGCTTAGGAAACTGACAAGAACAGTAGCTCCTATTCAGTCCAATACACTGTACTTGCTGGGAACAGACGCGAGTGCTATTTGCACTGTGTATGGAATTTGGAGCGCAATAGTGACTCTTCTTACCAGAAAACAACTCTTGCTCGTAGGAACAAAAACTGCCTGTGACTCAACTCCATTTATGACTGGGAAACAAACGCTAGCTCGCCTTACAAGAAACACACTCTGCTTTAGAGAAAAGAGCACTCTTCTACTCTACTGTGTTTCCTATAGGGCCAGAACAGTGAGCTTGCTCAGAACAAGAGAACTGTGCTTCCTACACACACGGGAAATATCTCGTTCAACTCTGCTTAGGAAACTGACAAGAACAGTAGCTCCTCTTCAGTCCAATACACTGTACTTGCTGGGAACAGACGCGAGTGCTATTTGCACTGTGTATGGCAGTGGGACTACAATAGTGACTTTCCTTACCAGAAAACAACTCTTGCTCATAGGACCAGAAACTGCATGTGATTCAACTCCATTTAGGACTGGGAAACAAACGCTAGCTCGCCTAACAAGAAACACACTCTGCTTTTGAGAAAAGAGCACTCTTCTACTCTACTGTGTTTCCTATAGGGAAAGAACAGTGAGCTTGCTCAGAACAAAGAACTGTGCTTCCTACACACATGGCCGTATCTAGTTCAATTCTGCTTAGGAACCTGACAATAACAGTAGATCCTCTTCAGTCCAATACAGGGTACATGCTGGGAACAGACGCCAGTGCTATTTGCCCTGTGTAAAACAATGGGAGCACAATAGTGACTCTTCTTACCAGAAAACAACTCTTGATCGTAGGACCAGAAACTGCATGTGATTCAACTCCATTTAGAACTGGGAAACAAACGCTAGCTCGCCTTACAAGAAACACACTCTGCTTTTGAGAAAAGAGCACTCTTCTACTCTACTGTGTTTCCTATAGGGCCAGAACAGTGAGCTTGCTCAGAAAAAAAGAACTGTGCTTCCTAAACACACGGACCATATCTAGTTCAACTCTGCTTAGGAAACTGAGAAGAACAGTAGCTCCTCTTCCGTCCGATACACTGTACTTGCAGGGAACAGACGCGAGTGCTATTTGCACTGTGTATGGCAATTGGAGCACAATAGTGACTCGCCCTAACAGAAAACCACTCTTGCTCGTAGGACAAAAACCTACATGTGAGTCAACTCCATTTAGGACTGGGAAACAAACGCTAGATCGCCTTACAAGAAACACACTCTGCTTTTGAGAAAAGAGCACTCTTCTACTCTGCTGTGTTTCCTATAGGGCCAGAACAGTGAGCTTGCTCAGAACAAAAGAACTGTGCTTCCTTCACGCACGGGCCATATCTAGTTCAACTCTACTTAGGAAACTGACAAGAACAGTAACTCCTATTCAGTCCAATACACTGTACTTGCTGGGAAAAGATGCGAGTGCTATTTGCCTTGTGTAAGGCAATGGGCGCGCAATAGTGACTTTCCTTTCCAGAAAACAACTCTTGTTCTTAGGACCAGAAACAGCATGTGACTCAAATCCATTTAGGACTGGGAAACAAACGCTAGCTCGCCTTACAAGAAACACACTCTGCTTTTGAGTAAAGAGCACTCTTCTCCTCTACTGTGTTTCCTATGGGGTCTGAACAGTGAGCTTGCTCAGAAGAAAAGAACTGTGCTTCCTACACACACGGGCCATATCTAGTTCAACTCTGCTTAGGAAACTGACAAGAACAGTAGCTCCTCTTCAGTCCGATACACTGTACTTGCTGGGAACAGACGCGAGAGCTATTTGCACTATGTGTGGCAAGGGGAGCGCAATAGTGACTTTCCTTACCAGAAAACAACTCTTGCTCGTAGGACCAGAAACTGCATGTGATTCCACTCCATTTAGGACTGGGAAACAAATGCTAGCTCGCTTTACAAAAACACACTCTGATTTAGAGAAAAGAGCACTCTTTTACTCTACTGTGTTTCCTATGAGATCCAAACAGTGAGCTTGCTCAGAACAAAAGAACTGTGCTTCCTACACATACGGACCATATCTAGAAAACTCTGCTTAGGAAACTGACAAGAACAGTAGCTCCTATTCAGTCCAATACACTGTACTTGCTGGGAAAAGACTCGAGAGCTATTTGCCTTGCATAGGGTAATGGGAGCGCAATAGTGACTTTCCTTACCAGAAAACAACTCTTGCTCGTAGGACCAGAAACTGCATGTGATTCAACTCCATTTAGGACTAGGAAACAAACGCTAGCTCGCCTTACAAAAACACACTCTGCTTTTGAGAAAAGAGCACTCTTCTACTCTACTGTGTTTCCTATGGTGATCGAACAGTGAGCTTGCTCAGAACAAAAGAACTGTGCTTCCTACACACATGGCCATATCTAGTTCAATTCTGCTTAGGAACCTGACAATAACAGTAGATCCTCTTCAGTCCAATACACTGTACGTGCTGGGAACAGACGACAGTGCTATTTGTCCTGTGTATGGCAATGGCAGCACAATAGTGACTCTTCTTACCATAAAACAACTCTTGATCGTAGGACCAGAAACTGCATGTGATTCAACTCCATTTAGGACTGGGAAACAAAAGCTAGCTCACCTTACAGAAACACACTCTGCTTTAGAGAAAAGAGCACTCTTCTACTCTACTGTGTTTCCTATGGGGTCCGAACAGTGAGCTTGCTCAGAACAAAACAACTGTTCTTCCTACACACGGGCCATATCTAGTTCAACTCTGCTTAGGAAACTGACAAGAACACTAGCTCCTCTTCAGTCCAATACACTGTACTTGCGGGGAACAGACGTGAGTGCTATTTGCACTGTGTATGGCAATTGGAGCACAATAGTGACTTGTCTTACCAGAAAACAACTCTTGCTCGTTGGACAAAAAACTGCATGTGACTCAACTCCATTTAAAACTGGGAAACAAACGCTAGCTCGACTTCCAAGAAACACACTCTGCTTTTCAGAAAAGAGCACTCTTCTACTCTACTGTGTTTCCTATGTGTTCCGAACAGTGAGCTTGCTCAGAACAAAAAAACTGTGCTTCCTACACACACGGCCATATCTAGTTCAAGTCTGCTTAGGAACCTGACAAGAACAGTAGATCCTCTTCAGTCCAATACACTGTACTTGCTGGGAACAGATGCGAGTGCTATTTGTTCTGTGAAGGTCAATGGCAGCGCAATAGTGACTCTTCTTACCAGAAAACAACTCCTGCTCTTAGGACCAGAAACTGCATGTGATTCATCTCCATTTATGACTGGGAAACAAACTCTAGCTCGCTTTACAAGAAACACACTCTGCTTTTGAGAAAAGAGCACTCTTCTACTCTACTGTGTTTCCTAAAGGGCCAGAACAGTAAGCTTGCTCAGAAAAAAGAACTGTGCTTCCTACACACACGGACCATATCTAGTTCAACTCTGCTTAGGAAACTGAGAAGAACAGTAGCTCCTCTTCAGTCCAATACACTGTACTTGCTGGGAACAGACGGGAGGGCTATTTGCACTGTGTATGGCAATGGGAGCCCAATAGTGACTTTCCTTACCAGAAAACAACTCTTGCTCGTAGGACCAGAAACTGCATGTGATTCCACTCCATTTAGGACTGGGAAACAAATGCTACCTCGCCTTACAAAAACACACTCTGCTTTAGAGAAAAGAGCACTCTTTTACTCTACTGTGTTTCCTATGAGATCCAAACAATGAGCTTGCTCAGAACAAAAGAACTGTGCTTCCTACACATACGGACCATATCTAGTTCAACTCTGCTTAGGAAACTGACAAGAACAGTAGCTCCTATTCACTCCAATACACTATACTTGCTGGGAAAACACTCGAGTGCTATTTGCCTTGTATAGGGTAATGGGAGCGCAATAGTGACTTTCCTTACCAGAAAACAACTCTTGCTCATAGGACCAGAAACTGCATGTGATTCAACTCCATTTAGGACTAGGAAACAAACGCTAGCTCGCCCTACAAAAACACACTCTGCTTTTGAGAAAAGAGCACTCTTCTACTTTACTGTGTTTCCTATGGTGTCCGAACAGTGAGCTTGCTCAGAACAAAAGAACTGTGCTTCCTACACACATGGCCATATCTAGTTCAATTCTGCTTAGGAACCTGACAATAACAGTAGATCCTCTTCAGTCCAATACACTGTACATGCTGGGAACAGACGACAGTGCTATTTGTCCTGTGTATGGCAATTGGAGCACAATAGTCACTCGCACTACCAGAAAACAACTCTTGCTCGTAGGACCAGAAACTGCATGTGATTCAACTCCATTTAGGACTGGGAAACAAAAGCTAGCTCACCTTACAGAAACACACTCTGCTTTAGAGAAAAGAGCACTCTTCTACTCTACTGTGTTTCCTATAGGGCCAGAACAGTGAGCTTGCTCAGAACAAAGAACTGTGCTTCCTACACACGGGCCATATCTAGTTCAACTCTGCTTAGGAATCTGACAAGAACAGTAGCTCCTCTTCAGTCCGATACACTGTACTTGCAGGGAACAGACGCGAGTGCTATTTGCACTGTGTATGGCAATTGGAGCACAATAGTCACTCGCACTACCAGAAAACAACTCTTGCTCGTAGGACAAAAACCTGCATGTGACTCAACTCCATTTAGGACTGGGAAACAAACGCTAGCTCGCCTTACTAGAAACACACTCTGCTTTTGAGAAAAGAGCACTCTTCTACTATACTGTGTTTCCTATAGGGCCAGAACAGTGAGCTTGCTCAGAAAAAAAAAAACTGTGCTTCCTACACACACGGCCCATATCTAGTTCAACTCTGCTTAGGAAACTGACAAGAACAGTAGCTCCTCTTCAGTCCGATACACTGTACTTGCTGGGAACAGATGCCAGTGCTATTTGCACTGTGGATGGCAATGGGAGCACAATAGTGACTTTCCTTACCAGAAAACAACTCTTGCTCGTAGGACCAGAAACTGCATGTGATTCAACTCCATTTAGGACTGAGAAACAAATGCTAGCTTGCCTTCCATGAAACACACTCTGCTTTTGAGAAAAGAGCACTCTTATACTCTACTGTGTTTCCTATGGGGTACGAACAGTGAGCTTGCTCAGAACAAAAGAACTGTGCTTCCTACTCACACGGGCCATGTCTAGTTCAACTCTGCTTACGAAACTGACAAGAACAGTAGCTCCTCTTCAGTCCGATACACTGTACTTGCTGGGAACAGACGCCAGTGCTATTTGCACTGTGTATGGCAATGGGAGCGCAATAGTGACTTTCCTTACCAGAAAACAACTCTTGCTCGTAGGACCAGAAACTGCATGTGATTCAATTCCATTTAGGACTGAGAAGCAAATGCTAGCTCGCCTTACATTAAACACACTCTGCTTTTGAGAAAAGAGCACTCTTCTACTCTACTGTGTTTCTTATGGGGTCCAAACAGTGAGCTTGCTCAGAACAAAACAACTGTGCTTCCTACACACACGGCCTTATCTAGATCAAGTCTGCTTAGGAACCTGAGAAGAACAGTAGCTCCTCTTCAGTCCGATACACTGTACTTGCTGGGAAAAGACGGGAGGGCTATTTGCACTGTGTATGGCAATGGGAGCGCAATAGTGACTTTCCTTACCTGAAAACAAGTCTTGTTCGTAGGACCAGAAACTGCATGTGATTCCACTCCATTTAGGACTGGGAAACAAACGCTAGCTCGCCTTACAAGAAACACACTCTGCTTTTGAGAAAAGAGCACTCTTCTACTCTACTGTGTTTCCTATGGGGTCCAAACAGTGAGCTTGCTCAGAACAAAAGAACTGTGCTTCCTACACACACCGACCCTATCTAGTTCAACTCTGCTTAGGAAACTGACAAGAACAGTAGCTCCTCTTCAGTCCGATACACTGTATTTGCTGGGAAAAGACGCGAGTGCTATTTGCACTGTGTATGGCAATGGGAGCTCAATAGTTACTTTCCTTACCAGAAAACAGCTCTTGCTCATAGGAACAGAAACTGCATGGGATTCAACTCCATTTAGGACTGGGAAACAAACGCTAGCTCGCCTTACAAGAAACACAATCTGCTTTTGAGAAAAGAGCACTCTTCTACTCTACTGTGTTTCCTATAGGGCCAGAACAGTGAGCTTGCTCAGAAAAAAAGAAATGTGCTTCCTACACACACGGCCATATCTAGTTCAACTCTGCTGAGGAAACTGACAAGAACAGTAGCTCCTAATCAGTCCAATACACTGTACTTGAAGGGAACAGACGCGAGTACTATTTGCACTGTGTATGGCATTTGGAGCGCAATAGTGACTCTTCTTACCAGAAAACAACTCTTGCTCGTAGGACCAAAAACTGCATGTGACTCAACTCCATTTAGGATTGGGAAACAAACGCGAGCTCACCTTACAAGAAAAACACTCTGCTTTAGAGAAAAGAGCACTCTTCTACTCTACTGTGTTTCCTATGGGGTCCAAACAGTGAGCTTGCTCAGAACAAAAGAACTGTGCATCCTACACACACGGGCCATATCTCGTTCAACTCTTCTTAGGAAACTGACAAGAACAGTAGCTCCTATTCAGTCCAATACACTGTACTTGCTGGGAACAGACACGAGTGCTATTTGCACTGTGTATGGCAATTGGAACACAATAGTGACTCATCTTACCAGAAAACAACTCTTGCTCGTAGTACAAAAAACTGCATGTGACTCAACTCCATTTAGGACTGGGAAACAAACGCTAGCTCGCCTTCCAAAAACACACTCTGCTTTTGAGAAAAGAGCACTCTTCTACTCTACTGTGTTTCCTATGTGTTCCGAACAGTGAGCTTGCTCAGAACAAAAAAAATGTGCTTCCTACAGACACGGCCATATCTAGTTCAAGTCTGCTTAGGAAACTGACAAGAACAGTAGCTCCTACTCAGTCTGATACACTGTACTTGCTGGGAACAGACGCGAGTGCTATTTGCACTGTATATGGCATTTGGAGCGCAATAGTGACTCTTCTTAGCAGAAAACAACTCTTGCTCGTTGGACAAAAAACTGCATGTGACTCAACTCCATTTAGGACTGGGAAACTAACGCGAGCTAGCCTTCCAAAAACACACTCTGCTTTTGAGAAAAGAGCACTCTTCTACTCTACTGTGTTTCCTATGTGTTCCGAACAGTGAGCTTACTCAGAACAAAACAACTGTGCTTCCTACACACACGGCCATATCTAGATCAAGTCTGCTTAGGAAACTGACAAGAACAGTAGCTCCTGTTCAGTCCGATACACTGTACTTGCTGGGAACAGACGCGAGTGCTATTTGCACTGTGTATGGCAGTGGGACTACATTAGTGACTTTCCTTACCAGAAAACAACTCTTGCTCGTAGGACGAGAAACTGCATGTGATTCAACTCCATTTAGGACTGGGAAACAAACGCTAGCTCGCCTTACAAGAAACACACTCTGCTTTTGAGAAAAGAGCACTCTTCTACTCTACTGTGTTTCCTATAGGGAAAGAACAGTGAGCTTGCTCAGAACAAAGAACTGTGCTTCCTACACACATGGCCGTATCTAGTTCAATTCTGCTTAGGAACCTGACAAGAACAGTAGATCCTCTTCAGTCCAATACACTGTACATGCTGGGAACAGACGCCAGTGCTATTTGCCCTGTGTAAAACAATGGGAGCACAATAGTGACTCTTCTTACCAGAAAACAACTCTTGCTCGTAGGACCAGAAACTGCATGTGATTCAACTCCATTTAGGACTGGGAAACAAAAGCTAGCTCACCTTACAGAAACACACTCTGCTTTAGAGAAAAGAGCACTCTTCTACTCTACTGTGTTTCCTATAGGGCCAGAACAGTGAGCTTGCTCAGAACAAAGAACTGTGCTTCCTACACACGGGCCATATCTAGTTCAACTCTGCTTAGGAATCTGACAAGAACAGTAGCTCCTCTTCAGTCCGATACACTGTACTTGCAGGGAACAGACGCGAGTGCTATTTGCACTGTGTATGGCAATTGGAGCATAATAGTCACTCGCACTACCAGAAAACAACTCTTGCTCGTAGGACAAAAACCTGCATGTGACTCAACTCCATTTAGGACTGGGAAACAAACGCTAGCTCGCCTTACTAGAAACACACTCTGCTTTTGAGAAAAGAGCACTCTTCTACTATACTGTGTTTCCTATAGGGCCAGAACAGTGAGCTTGCTCAGAAAAAAAAAAACTGTGCTTCCTACACACACGGCCCATATCTAGTTCAACTCTGCTTAGGAAACTGACAAGAACAGTAGCTCCTCTTCAGTCCGATACACTGTACTTGCTGGGAACAGATGCCAGTGCTATTTGCACTGTGGATGGCAATGGGAGCACAATAGTGACTTTCCTTACCAGAAAACAACTCTTGCTCGTAGGACCAGAAACTGCATGTGATTCAACTCCATTTAGGACTGAGAAACAAATGCTAGCTTGCCTTCCATGAAACACACTCTGCTTTTGAGAAAAGAGCACTCTTATACTCTACTGTGTTTCCTATGGGGTACGAACAGTGAGCTTGCTCAGAACAAAAGAACTGTGCTTCCTACTCACACGGGCCATGTCTAGTTCAACTCTGCTTACGAAACTGACAAGAACAGTAGCTCCTCTTCAGTCCGATACACTGTACTTGCTGGGAACAGACGCCAGTGCTATTTGCACTGTGTATGGCAATGGGAGCGCAATAGTGACTTTCCTTACCAGAAAACAACTCTTGCTCGTAGGACCAGAAACTGCATGTGATTCAATTCCATTTAGGACTGAGAAGCAAATGCTAGCTCGCCTTACATTAAACACACTCTGCTTTTGAGAAAAGAGCACTCTTCTACTCTACTGTGTTTCTTATGGGGTCCAAACAGTGAGCTTGCTCAGAACAAAACAACTGTGCTTCCTACACACACGGCCTTATCTAGATCAAGTCTGCTTAGGAACCTGAGAAGAACAGTAGCTCCTCTTCAGTCCGATACACTGTACTTGCTGGGAAAAGACGGGAGGGCTATTTGCACTGTGTATGGCAATGGGAGCGCAATAGTGACTTTCCTTACCTGAAAACAAGTCTTGTTCGTAGGACCAGAAACTGCATGTGATTCCACTCCATTTAGGACTGGGAAACAAACGCTAGCTCGCCTTACAAGAAACACACTCTGCTTTTGAGAAAAGAGCACTCTTCTACTCTACTGTGTTTCCTATGGGGTCCAAACAGTGAGCTTGCTCAGAACAAAAGAACTGTGCTTCCTACACACACCGACCCTATCTAGTTCAACTCTGCTTAGGAAACTGACAAGAACAGTAGCTCCTCTTCAGTCCGATACACTGTATTTGCTGGGAAAAGACGCGAGTGCTATTTGCACTGTGTATGGCAATGGGAGCTCAATAGTTACTTTCCTTACCAGAAAACAGCTCTTGCTCATAGGAACAGAAACTGCATGGGATTCAACTCCATTTAGGACTGGGAAACAAACGCTAGCTCGCCTTACAAGAAACACAATCTGCTTTTGAGAAAAGGGCACTCTTCTACTCTACTGTGTTTCCTATAGGGCCAGAACAGTGAGCTTGCTCAGAAAAAAAGAAATGTGCTTCCTACACACACGGCCATATCTAGTTCAACTCTGCTGAGGAAACTGACAAGAACAGTAGCTCCTAATCAGTCCAATACACTGTACTTGAAGGGAACAGACGCGAGTACTATTTGCACTGTGTATGGCATTTGGAGCGCAATAGTGACTCTTCTTACCAGAAAACAACTCTTGCTCGTAGGACCAAAAACTGCATGTGACTCAACTCCATTTAGGATTGGGAAACAAACGCAAGCTCACCTTACAAGAAAAACACTCTGCTTTAGAGAAAAGAGCACTCTTCTACTCTACTGTGTTTCCTATGGGGTCCAAACAGTGAGCTTGCTCAGAACAAAAGAACTGTGCATCCTACACACACGGGCCATATCTCGTTCAACTCTTCTTAGGAAACTGACAAGAACAGTAGCTCCTATTCAGTCCAATACACTGTACTTGCTGGGAACAGACACGAGTGCTATTTGCACTGTGTATGGCAATTGGAACACAATAGTGACTCATCTTACCAGAAAACAACTCTTGCTCGTAGTACAAAAAACTGCATGTGACTCAACTCCATTTAGGACTGGGAAACAAACGCTAGCTCGCCTTCCAAAAACACACTCTGCTTTTGAGAAAAGAGCACTCTTCTACTCTACTGTGTTTCCTATGTGTTCTGAACAGTGAGCTTGCTCAGAACAAAAAAAATGTGCTTCCTACAGACACGGCCATATCTAGTTCAAGTCTGCTTAGGAAACTGACAAGAACAGTAGCTCCTACTCAGTCTGATACACTGTACTTGCTGGGAACAGACGCGAGTGCTATTTGCACTGTATATGGCATTTGGAGCGCAATAGTGACTCTTCTTAGCAGAAAACAACTCTTGCTCGTTGGACAAAAAACTGCATGTGACTCAACTCCATTTAGGACTGGGAAACTAACGCGAGCTAGCCTTCCAAAAACACACTCTGCTTTTGAGAAAAGAGCACTCTTCTACTCTACTGTGTTTCCTATGTGTTCCGAACAGTGAGCTTACTCAGAACAAAACAACTGTGCTTCCTACACACACGGCCATATCTAGATCAAGTCTGCTTAGGAAACTGACAAGAACAGTAGCTCCTGTTCAGTCCGATACACTGTACTTGCTGGGAACAGGCGCGAGTGCTATTTGCACTGTGTATGGCAGTGGGACTACATTAGTGACTTTCCTTACCAGAAAACAACTCTTGCTCGTAGGACGAGAAACTGCATGTGATTCAACTCCATTTAGGACTGGGAAACAAACGCTAGCTCGCCTTACAAGAAACACACTCTGCTTTTGAGAAAAGAGCACTCTTCTACTCTACTGTGTTTCCTATAGGGAAAGAACAGTGAGCTTGCTCAGAACAAAGAACTGTGCTTCCTACACACATGGCCGTATCTAGTTCAATTCTGCTTAGGAACCTGACAAGAACAGTAGATCCTCTTCAGTCCAATACAGGGTACATGCTGGGAACAGACGCCAGTGCTATTTGCCCTGTGTAAAACAATGGGAGCACAATAGTGACTCTTCTTACCAGAAAACAACTCTTGCTCGTAGGACCAGAAACTGCATGTGACTCAACTCCATTTAGAACTGGGAAACAAACGCTAGCTCGCCTTACAAGAAACACACTCTGCTTTTGAGAAAAGAGCACTCTTCTACTCTACTGTGTTTCCTATAGGGCCAGAACAGTGAGCTTGCTCAGAAAAAAAGAACTGTGCTTCCTAAACACACGGACCATATCTAGTTCAACTCTGCTTAGGAAACTGAGAAGAACAGTAGCTCCTCTTCCGTCCGATACACTGTACTTGCAGGGAACAGACGCGAGTGCTATTTGCACTGTGTATGGCAATTGGAGCACAATAGTGACTCGCCCTACCAGAAAACCACTCTTGCTCGTAGGACAAAAACCTACATGTGAGTCAACTCCATTTAGGACTGGGAAACAAACGCTAGATCGCCTTACAAGAAACACACTCTGCTTTTGAGAAAAGAGCACTCTTCTACTCTGCTGTGTTTCCTATAGGGCCAGAACAGTGAGCTTGCTCAGAACAAAAGAACTGTGCTTCCTTCACGCACGGGCCATATCTAGTTCAACTCTACTTAGGAAACTGACAAGAACAATAAATCCTATTCAGTCCAATACACTGTACTTGCTGGGAAAAGATGCGAGTGCTATTTGCCTTGTGTAAGGCAATGGGCGCGCAATAGTGACTTTCCTTTCCAGAAAACAACTCTTGTTCTTAGGACCAGAAACAGCATGTGACTCAAATCCATTTAGGACTGGGAAACAAACGCTAGCTCGCCTTACAAGAAACACACTCTGCTTTTGAGTAAAGAGCACTCTTCTCCTCTACTGTGTTTTTATGGGGTCTGAACAGTGAGCTTGCTCAGAACAAAAGAACTGTGCTTCCTACACACACGGGCCATATCTAGTTCAACTCTGCTTAGGAAACTGACAAGAACAGTAGCTCCTCTTCAGTCCGATACACTGTACTTGCTGGGAACAGACGCGAGAGCTATTTGCACTATGTGTGGCAAGGGGAGCGCAATAGTGACTTTCCTTACCAGAAAACAACTCTTGCTCGTAGGACCAGAAACTACATGTGATTCCACTCCATTTAGGACTGGGAAACAAATGCTAGCTCGCCTTACAAAAACACACTCTGATTTAGAGAAAAGAGCACTCTTTTACTCTACTGTGTTTCCTATGAGATCCAAACAGTGAGCTTGCTCAGAACAAAAGAACTGTGCTTCCTACACATACGGACCATATCTAGAAAACTCTGCTTAGGAAACTGACAAGAACAGTAGCTCCTATTCAGTCTAATACACTGTACTTGCTGGGAAAAGACTCGAGTGCTATTTGCCTTGCATAGGGTAATGGGAGCGCAATAGTGACTTTCCTTACCAGAAAACAACTCTTGCTCGTAGGACCAGAAACTGCATGTGATTCAACTCCATTTAGGACTAGGAAACAAACGCTAGCTCGCCTTACAAAAACACACTCTGCTTTTGAGAAAAGAGCACTCTTCTACTCTACTGTGTTTCCTATGGTGATCGAACAGTGAGCTTGCTCAGAACAAAAGAACTGTGCTTCCTACACACATGGCCATATCTAGTTCAATTCTGCTTAGGAACCTGACAATAACAGTAGATCCTCTTCAGTCCAATACACTGTACGTGCTGGGAACAGACGACAGTGCTATTTGTCCTGTGTATGGCAATGGCAGCACAATAGTGACTCTTCTTACCATAAAACAACTCTTGATCGTAGGACCAGAAACTGCATGTGATTCAACTCCATTTAGGACTGGGAAACAAAAGCTAGCTCACCTTACAGAAACACACTCTGCTTTAGAGAAAAGAGCACTCTTCTACTCTACTGTGTTTCCTATGGGGTCCGAACAGTGAGCTTGCTCAGAATAAAACAACTGTTCTTCCTACACACGGGCCATATCTAGTTCAACTCTGCTTAGGAAACTGACAAGAACACTAGCTCCTCTTCAGTCCAATACACTGTACTTGCGGGGAACAGACGTGAGTGCTATTTGCACTGTGTATGGCAATTGGAGCACAATAGTGACTTGTCTTACCAGAAAACAACTCTTGCTCGTTGGACAAAAAACTGCATGTGACTCAACTCCATTTAAAACTGGGAAACAAACGCTAGCTCGATTTCCAAGAAACACACTCTGCTTTTCAGAAAAGAGCACTCTTCTACTCTACTGTGTTTCCTATGTGTTCCGAACAGTGAGCTTGCTCAGAACAAAAAAACTGTGCTTCCTACACACACGGCCATATCTAGTTCAAGTCTGCTTAGGAACCTGACAAGAACAGTAGATCCTCTTCAGTCCAATACACTGTACTTGCTGGGAATAGATGCGAGTGCTATTTGTTCTGTGAAGGTCAATGGCAGCGCAATAGTGACTCTTCTTACCAGAAAACAACTCCTGCTCTTAGGACCAGAAACTGCATGTGATTCATCTCCATTTATGACTGGGAAACAAACTCTAGCTCGCTTTACAAGAAACACACTCTGCTTTTGAGAAAAGAGCACTCTTCTACTCTACTGTGTTTCCTAAAGGGCCAGAACAGTAAGCTTGCTCAGAAAAAAGAACTGTGCTTCCTACACACACGGACCATATCTAGTTCAACTCTGCTTAGGAAACTGAGAAGAACAGTAGCTCCTCTTCAGTCCAATACACTGTACTTGCTGGGAACAGACAGGAGGGCTATTTGCACTGTGTATGGCAATGGGAGCCCAATAGTGACTTTCCTTACCAGAAAACAACTCTTGCTCGTAGGACCAGAAACTGCATGTGATTCCACTCCATTTAGGACTGGGAAACAAATGCTACCTCGCCTTACAAAAACACACTCTGCTTTAGAGAAAAGAGCACTCTTTTACTCTACTGTGTTTCCTATGAGATCCAAACAATGAGCTTGCTCAGAACAAAAGAACTGTGCTTCCTACACATACGGACCATATCTAGTTCAACTCTGCTTAGGAAACTGACAAGAACAGTAGCTCCTATTCACTCCAATACACTGTACTTGCTGGGAAAACACTCGAGTGCTATTTGCCTTGTATAGGGTAATGGGAGCGCAATAGTGACTTTCCTTACCAGAAAACAACTCTTGCTCATAGGACCAGAAACTGCATGTGATTCAACTCCATTTAGGACTAGGAAACAAACGCTAGCTCGCCCTACAAAAACACACTCTGCTTTTGAGAAAAGAGCACTCTTCTACTCTACTGTGTTTCCTATGGTGATCGAACAGTGAGCTTGCTCAGAACAAAAGAACTGTGCTTCCTACACACATGGCCATATCTAGTTCAATTCTGCTTAGGAACCTGACAATAACAGTAGATCCTCTTCAGTCCAATACACTGTACTTGCTGGGAACAGACGACAGTGCTATTTGTCCTGTGTATGGCAATGGCAGCACAATAGTGACTCTTCTTACCATAAAACAACTCTTGCTTGTAGGACCAGAAACTGCATGTGATTCAACTCCATTTAGGACTGGGAAACAAAAGCTAGCTCACCTTACAGAAACACACTCTGCTTTAGAGAAAAGAGCACTCTTCTACTCTACTGTGTTTCCTATAGGGCCAGAACAGTGAGCTTGCTCAGAACAAAGAACTGTGCTTCCTACACACGTGCCATATCTAGTTCAACTCTGCTTAGGAAACTGACAAGAACAGTAGCTCCTCTTCAGTCCGATACACTGTACTTGCAGGGAACAGACGCGAGTGCTATTTGCACTGTGTATGGCAATTGGAGCACAATAGTCACTCGCACTACCAGAAAACAACTCTTGCTTGTAGGACAAAAACCTGCATGTGACTCAACTCCATTTAGGACTGGGAAACAAACGCTAGCTCGCCTTACTAGAAACACACTCTGCTTTTGAGAAAAGAGCACTCTTCTACTATACTGTGTTTCCTATAGGGCCAGAACAGTGAGCTTGCTCAGAAAAAAAAAACTGTGCTTCCTACACACACGGCCCATATCTAGTTCAACTCTGCTTAGGAAACTGACAAGAACAGTAGCTCCTCTTCAGTCCGATACACTGTACTTGCTGGGAACAGATGCCAGTGCTATTTGCACTGTGGATGGCAATGGGAGCACAATAGTGACTTTCCTTACCAGAAAACAACTCTTGCTCGTAGGACCAGAAACTGCATGTGATTCAACTCCATTTAGGACTGAGAAACAAATGCTAGCTTGCCTTCCATGAAACACACTCTGCTTTTGAGAAAAGAGCACTCTTATACTCTACTGTGTTTCCTATGGGGTACGAACAGTGAGCTTGCTCAGAACAAAAGAACTGTGCTTCCTACACACACGGGCCATGTCTAGTTCAACTCTGCTTACGAAACTGACAAGAACAGTAGCTCCTCTTCAGTCCGATACACTGTACTTGCTGGGAACAGACGCCAGTGCTATTTGCACTGTGTATGGCAATGGGAGCGCAATAGTGACTTTCCTTACCAGAAAACAACTCTTGCTCGTAGGACCAGAAACTGCATGTGATTCAATTCCATTTAGGACTGAGAAGCAAGTGCTAGCTCGCCTTACATTAAACACACTCTGCTTTTGAGAAAAGAGCACTCTTCTACTCTACTGTGTTTCTTATGGGGTCCAAACAGTGAGCTTGCTCAGAACAAAACAACTGTGCTTCCTACACACACGGCCTTATCTAGATCAAGTCTGCTTAGGAACCTGAGAAGAACAGTAGCTCCTCTTCAGTCCGATACACTGTACTTGCTGGGAAAAGACGGGAGGGCTATTTGCACTGTGTATGGCAATGGGAGCGCAATAGTGACTTTCCTTACCTGAAAACAAGTCTTGTTCGTAGGACCAGAAACTGCATGTGATTCCACTCCATTTAGGACTGGGAAACAAACGCTAGCTCGCCTTACAAGAAACACACTCTGCTTTTGAGAAAAGAGCACTCTTCTACTCTACTGTGTTTCCTATGGGGTCCAAACAGTGAGCTTGCTCAGAACAAAAGAACTGTGCTTCCTACACACACCGACCCTATCTAGTTCAACTCTGCTTAGGAAACTGACAAGAACAGTAGCTCCTCTTCAGTCCGATACACTGTATTTGCTGGGAAAAGACGCGAGTGCTATTTGCACTGTGTATGGCAATGGGAGCTCAATAGTTACTTTCCTTACCAGAAAACAGCTCTTGCTCATAGGAACAGAAACTGCATGGGATTCAACTCCATTTAGGACTGGGAAACAAACGCTAGCTCGCCTTACAAGAAACACAATCTGCTTTTGAGAAAAGAGCACTCTTCTACTCTACTGTGTTTCCTATAGGGCCAGAACAGTGAGCTTGCTCAGAACAAAAGAAATGTGCTTCCTACACACACGGCCATATCTAGTTCAACTCTGCTGAGGAAACTGACAAGAACAGTAGCTCCTAATCAGTCCAATACACTGTACTTGAAGGGAACAGACGTGAGTACTATTTGCACTGTGTATGGCATTTGGAGCGCAATAGTGACTCTTCTTACCAGAAAACAACTCTTGCTCGTAGGACCAAAAACTGCATGTGACTCAACTCCATTTAGGATTGGGAAACAAACGCGAGCTCACCTTACAAGAAAAACACTCTGCTTTAGAGAAAAGAGCACTCTTCTACTCTACTGTGTTTCCTATGGGGTCCAAACAGTGAGCTTGCTCAGAACAAAAGAACTGTGCATCCTACACACACGGGCCATATCTCGTTCAACTCTTCTTAGGAAACTGACAAGAACAGTAGCTCCTATTCAGTCCAATACACTGTACTTGCTGGGAACAGACACGAGTGCTATTTGCACTGTGTATGGCAATTGGAACACAATAGTGACTCATCTTACCAGAAAACAACTCTTGCTCGTAGTACAAAAAACTGCATGTGACTCAACTCCATTTAGGCCTGGGAAACAAACGCTAGCTCGCCTTCCAAAAACACACTCTGCTTTTGAGAAAAGAGCACTCTTCTACTCTACTGTGTTTCCTATGTGTTCCGAACAGTGAGCTTGCTCAGAACAAAAAAAAATGTGCTTCCTACAGACACGGCCATATCTAGTTCAAGTCTGCTTAGGAAACTGACAGGAACAATAGCTCCTACTCAGTCTGATACACTGTACTTGCTGGGAACAGACGCGAGTGCTATTTGCACTGTATATGGCATTTGGAGCGCAACAGTGACTCTTCTTAGCAGAAAACAACTCTTGCTCGTTGGACAAAAAACTGCATGTGACTCAACTCCATTTAGGACTGGGAAACTAACGCGAGCTTGCCTTCCAAAAACACACTCTGCTTTTGAGAAAAGAGCACTCTTCTACTCTACTGTGTTTCCTATGTGTTCCGAACAGTGAGCTTACTCAGAACAAAACAACTGTGCTTCCTACACACACGGCCATATCTAGATCAAGTCTGCTTAGGAAACTGACAAGAACAGTAGCTCCTGTTCAGTCCGATACACTGTACTTGCTGGGAACAGACGTGAGTGCTATTTGCACTGTATATGGCATTTGGAGCACAACAGTCACTCTTCTTGCCAGAAAACAACTCTTGCTTGTAGGACCAAAATCTGCATGTGACTCAACTCCATTTAGGACTGGGAAACAAACGCGAGCTCGCCTTACAAGAAACACACTCTGCTTTTAAGAAAAGTGCACTCTTCTACTCTACTGTGTTTCCTATAGGGCCAGAACAGTGAGCTTGCTCAGAACATAAGAACTGTGCTTCCTACACACACGGGCCATATCTAGTTCAACTCTGCTTAGGAAACTGACAAGAACAGTAGCTAATCTTCAGTCTGATACACTGTACTTGCTGGGATCAGACGCATGTGCTATTTGCACTGTGTATGGCAATGGGAGCACAATAGTGACATTCCTTACCAGAAAACAACTCTTGCTCATAGGACCAGAAACTGCATGTGATTCCACTCTATTTAGGACTGGGAAACAAACGCTAGCTCGCGTTACAAGAAACACACTCTGCTTCAGAGAAAAGAGCACTCTTCTACTCTACTGTGTTTCCTATGGGGTCCAAACAGTGAGCTTGCTCAGAACAAAAGAACTGTGCTTCCTACACACACGGGCCATAGCTAATTCAACTCTGCTTAGGAAACTGACAAGAACAGTAGCTCCTCTTCAGTCCAATACACTGTACTTGCTCAGAACAGACGCGAGTGCTATTTGAACTGTGTATGGCAATTGGAGCACAATAGTGACTCGTCTTACCAGAAAACAACTCTTGCTCGTAGGACAAAAAACTGCATGTGTCTCAACTCCATTTAGGACTGGGAAACAAACACTAGCTCGCCTTCCAAGAAACACACTCTGCTTTTGAGAAAAGAGCACTCTTCTACTTTACTGTGTTTCCTATGTGTTCCGAACAGTGAGCTTACTCAGAACAAAACAACTGTGCTTCCTACACACACGGCCATATCTAGATCAAGTCTGCTTAGGAAACTGACAAGAAGAGTAGCTCCTCTTCAGTCCGATACACTGTACTTGCTGGGAACAGACGTGAGTGCTATTTGCACTGTATATGGCATTAGGAGCGCAACAGTCACTCTTCTTGCCAGAAAACAACTCTTGCTTGTAGGACCAAAATCTGCATGTGACTCAACTCCATTTAGGACTGGGAAACAAACGCGAGCTCGCCTTACAAGAAACACACTCTGCTTTTAAGAAAAGTGCACTCTTCTACTCTACTGTGTTTCCTATAGGGCCAGAACAGTGAGCTTGCTCAGAACATAAGAACTGTGCTTCCTACACACACGGGCCATATCTAGTTCAACTCTGCTTAGGAAACTGACAAGAACAGTAGCTCCTCTTCAGTCTGATACACTGTACTTGCTGGGAACAGACGCATGTGCTATTTGCACTGTGTATGGCAATGGGAGCGCAATAGTGACATTCCTTACCAGAAAACAACTCTTGCTCATAGGACCAGAAACTGCATGTGATTCCACTCTATTTAGGACTGGGAAACAAACGCTAGCTCGCGTTACAAGAAACACACTCTGCTTCAGAGAAAAGAGCACTCTTCTACTCTACTGTGTTTCCTATGGGGTCCAAACAGTGAGCTTGCTCAGAACAAAAGAACTGTGCTTCCTACACACACGGGCCATATCTAGTTCAACTCTGCTTAGGAAACTGACAAGAACAGTAGCTCCTCTTCAGTCCAATACACTGTACTTGCTCAAAACAGACGCGAGTGCTATTTGAACTGTGTATGGCAATTGGAGCACAATAGTGACTCGTCTTACCAGAAAACAACTCTTGCTCGTAGGACAAAAAACTGCATGTGTCTCAACTCCATTTAGGACAGGGAAACAAACACTAGCTCGCCTTCCAAGAAACACACTCTGCTTTTGAGAAAAGAGCACTCTTCTACTTTACTGTTTACTATGTGTTCCGAACAGTGAGCTTGCTCAGAACAAAAAAACTGTGCTTCCTACAAACATTGCCACATGTAGATCAAGTCTGCTTAGGAACCTGAGAAGAACAGTAGATCCTCTTCAGTCCGATACACTCTACTTGCTGGGAAAAGACGGGAGGGCTATTTGCACTGTGTATGGCAATGGGAGCACAATAGTGACTTTCCTTACCTGAAAACAAGTCTTGTTCGTAGGACCAGAAACTGCATGTGATTCCACTCCATTTAGGACTGGGAAACAAACGCTAGCTCGCCTTACAAGAAACACACTCTGCTTTTGAGAAAAGAGCACTCTTATACTCTACTGTGTTTCCTATGGGGTACGAACAGTGAGCTTGCTCAGAACAAAAGAACTGTGCTTCCTACACACACGGGCCATGTCTAGTTCAACTCTGCTTACGAAACTGACAAGAACAGTAGCTCCTCTTCAGTCCGATACACTGTACTTGCTGGGAACAGACGCCAGTGCTATTTGCACTGTGTATTGGCAATGGGAGCGCAATAGTGACTTTCCTTACCAGAAAACAACTCTTGCTCGTAGGACCAGAAACTGCATGTGATTCAATTCCATTTAGGACTGAGAAGCAAGTGCTAGCTCGCCTTAAATTAAACACACTCTGCTTTTGAGAAAAGAGCACTCTTCTACTCTACTGTGTTTCTTATGGGGTCCAAACAGTGAGCTTGCTCAGAACAAAACAACTGTGCTTCCTACACACACGGCCTTATCTAGATCAAGTCTGCTTAGGAACCTGAGAAGAACAGTAGCTCCTCTTCAGTCCGATACACTGTACTTGCTGGGAAAAGACGGGAGGGCTATTTGCACTGTGTATGGCAATGGGAGCGCAATAGTGACTTTCCTTACCTGAAAACAAGTCTTGTTCGTAGGACCAGAAACTGCATGTGATTCCACTCCATTTAGGACTGGGAAACAAACGCTAGCTCGCCTTACAAGAAACACACTCTGCTTTTGAGAAAAGAGCACTCTTCTACTCTACTGTGTTTCCTATGGGGTCCAAACAGTGAGCTTGCTCAGAACAAAAGAACTGTGCTTCCTACACACACCGACCCTATCTAGTTCAACTCTGCTTAGGAAACTGACAAGAACAGTAGCTCCTCTTCAGTCCGATACACTGTATTTGCTGGGAAAAGACGCGAGTGCTATTTGCACTGTGTATGGCAATGGGAGCTCAATAGTTACTTTCCTTACCAGAAAACAGCTCTTGCTCATAGGAACAGAAACTGCATGGGATTCAACTCCATTTAGGACTGGGAAACAAACGCTAGCTCGCCTTACAAGAAACACAATCTGCTTTTGAGAAAAGAGCACTCTTCTACTCTACTGTGTTTCCTATAGGGCCAGAACAGTGAGCTTGCTCAGAACAAAAGAAATGTGCTTCCTACACACACGGCCATATCTAGTTCAACTCTGCTGAGGAAACTGACAAGAACAGTAGCTCCTAATCAGTCCAATACACTGTACTTGAAGGGAACAGACGTGAGTACTATTTGCACTGTGTATGGCATTTGGAGCGCAATAGTGACTCTTCTTACCAGAAAACAACTCTTGCTCGTAGGACCAAAAACTGCATGTGACTCAACTCCATTTAGGATTGGGAAACAAACGCGAGCTCACCTTACAAGAAAAACACTCTGCTTTAGAGAAAAGAGCACTCTTCTACTCTACTGTGTTTCCTATGGGGGTCCAAACAGTGAGCTTGCTCAGAACAAAAGAACTGTGCATCCTACACACACGGGCCATATCTCGTTCAACTCTTCTTAGGAAACTGACAAGAACAGTAGCTCCTATTCAGTCCAATACACTGTACTTGCTGGGAACAGACACGAGTGCTATTTGCACTGTGTATGGCAATTGGAACACAATAGTGACTCATCTTACCAGAAAACAACTCTTGCTCGTAGTACAAAAAACTGCATGTGACTCAACTCCATTTAGGCCTGGGAAACAAACGCTAGCTCGCCTTCCAAAAACACACTCTGCTTTTGAGAAAGAGCACTCTTCTACTCTACTGTGTTTCCTATGTGTTCCGAACAGTGAGCTTGCTCAGAACAAAAAAAAATGTGCTTCCTACAGACACGGCCATATCTAGTTCAAGTCTGCTTAGGAAACTGACAAGAACAATAGCTCCTACTCAGTCTGATACACTGTACTTGCTGGGAACAGACGCGAGTGCTATTTGCACTGTATATGGCATTTGGAGCGCAACAGTGACTCTTCTTAGCAGAAAACAACTCTTGCTCGTTGGACAAAAAACTGCATGTGACTCAACTCCATTTAGGACTGGGAAACTAACGCGAGCTTGCCTTCCAAAAACACACTCTGCTTTTGAGAAAAGAGCACTCTTCTACTCTACTGTGTTTCCTATGTGTTCCGAACAGTGAGCTTACTCAGAACAAAACAACTGTGCTTCCTACACACACGGCCATATCTAGATCAAGTCTGCTTAGGAAACTGACAAGAACAGTAGCTCCTGTTCAGTCCGATACACTGTACTTGCTGGGAACAGACGTGAGTGCTATTTGCACTGTATATGGCATTTGGAGCACAACAGTCACTCTTCTTGCCAGAAAACAACTCTTGCTTGTAGGACCAAAATCTGCATGTGACTCAACTCCATTTAGGACTGGGAAACAAACGCGAGCTCGCCTTACAAGAAACACACTCTGCTTTTAAGAAAAGTGCACTCTTCTACTCTACTGTGTTTCCTATAGGTCCAGAACAGTGAGCTTGCTCAGAACATAAGAACTGTGCTTCCTACACACACGGGCCATATCTAGTTCAACTCTGCTTAGGAAACTGACAAGAACAGTAGCTAATCTTCAGTCTGATACACTGTACTTGCTGGGATCAGACGCATGTGCTATTTGCACTGTGTATGGCAATGGGAGCACAATAGTGACATTCCTTACCAGAAAACAACTCTTGCTCATAGGACCAGAAACTGCATGTGATTCCACTCTATTTAGGACTGGGAAACAAACGCTAGCTCGCGTTACAAGAAACACACTCTGCTTCAGAGAAAAGAGCACTCTTCTACTCTACTGTGTTTCCTATGGGGTCCAAACAGTGAGCTTGCTCAGAACAAAAGAACTGTGCTTCCTACACACACGGGCCATAGCTAATTCAACTCTGCTTAGGAAACTGACAAGAACAGTAGCTCCTCTTCAGTCCAATACACTGTACTTGCTCAGAACAGACGCGAGTGCTATTTGAACTGTGTATGGCAATTGGAGCACAATAGTGACTCGTCTTACCAGAAAACAACTCTTGCTCGTAGGACAAAAAACTGCATGTGTCTCAACTCCATTTAGGACTGGGAAACAAACACTAGCTCGCCTTCCAAGAAACACACTCTGCTTTGAGAAAAGAGCACTCTTCTACTTTACTGTGTTTCCTATGTGTTCCGAACAGTGAGCTTACTCAGAACAAAACAACTGTGCTTCCTACACACACGGCCATATCTAGATCAAGTCTGCTTAGGAAACTGACAAGAACAGTAGCTCCTCTTCAGTCCGATACACTGTACTTGCTGGGAACAGACGTGAGTGCTATTTGCACTGTATATGGCATTAGGAGCGCAACAGTCACTCTTCTTGCCAGAAAACAACTCTTGCTTGTAGGACCAAAATCTGCATGTGACTCAACTCCATTTAGGACTGGGAAACAAACGCGAGCTCGCCTTACAAGAAACACACTCTGCTTTTAAGAAAAGTGCACTCTTCTACTCTACTGTGTTTCCTATAGGGCCAGAACAGTGAGCTTGCTCAGAACATAAGAACTGTGCTTCCTACACACACGGGCCATATCTAGTTCAACTCTGCTTAGGAAACTGACAAGAACAGTAGCTCCTCTTCAGTCTGATACACTGTACTTGCTGGGAACAGACGCATGTGCTATTTGCACTGTGTATGGCAATGGGAGCGCAATAGTGACATTCCTTACCAGAAAACAACTCTTGCTCATAGGACCAGAAACTGCATGTGATTCCACTCTATTTAGGACTGGGAAACAAACGCTAGCTCGCGTTACAAGAAACACACTCTGCTTCAGAGAAAAGAGCACTCTTCTACTCTACTGTGTTTCCTATGGGGTCCAAACAGTGAGCTTGCTCAGAACAAAAGAACTGTGCTTCCTACACACACGGGCCATATCTAGTTCAACTCTGCTTAGGAAACTGACAAGAACAGTAGCTCCTCTTCAGTCCAATACACTGTACTTGCTCAAAACAGACGCGAGTGCTATTTGAACTGTGTATGGCAATTGGAGCACAATAGTGACTCGTCTTACCAGAAAACAACTCTTGCTCGTAGGACAAAAAACTGCATGTGTCTCAACTCCATTTAGGACAGGGAAACAAACACTAGCTCGCCTTCCAAGAAACACACTCTGCTTTTGAGAAAAGAGCACTCTTCTACTTTACTGTTTACTATGTGTTCCGAACAGTGAGCTTGCTCAGAACAAAAAAACTGTGCTTCCTACAAACATTGCCACATGTAGATCAAGTCTGCTTAGGAACCTGAGAAGAACAGTAGATCCTCTTCAGTCCGATACACTCTACTTGCTGGGAAAAGACGGGAGGGCTATTTGCACTGTGTATGGCAATGGGAGCACAATAGTGACTTTCCTTACCTGAAAACAAGTCTTGTTCGTAGGACCAGAAACTGCATGTGATTCCACTCCATTTAGGACTGGGAAACAAACGCTAGCTCGCCTTACAAGAAACACACTCTGCTTTTGAGAAAAGAGCACTCTTCTACTCTACTGTGTTTCCTATGGGGTCCAAACAGTGAGCTTGCTCAGAACAAAAGAACTGTGCTTCCTACACACACCGACCCTATCTAGTTCAACTCTGCTTAGGAAACTGACAAGAACAGTAGCTCCTCTTCAGTCCGATACACTGTATTTGCTGGGAAAAGACGCGAGTGCTATTTGCACTGTGTATGGCAATGGGAGCTCAATAGTTACTTTCCTTACAAGAAAACAACTCTTGCTCATAGGAACAGAAACTGCATGGGATTCAACTCCATTTAGGACTGGGAAACAAACGCTAGCTCGCCTTACAAGAAACACAATCTGCTTTTGAGAAAAGAGCACTCTTCTACTCTACTGTGTTTCCTATAGGGCCAGAACAGTGAGCTTGCTCAGAACAAAAGAAATGTGCTTCCTACACACACGGCCATATCTAGTTCAACTCTGCTGAGGAAACTGACAAGAATAGTAGCTCCTAATCAGTCCAATACACTGTACTTGAAGGGAACAGACGCGAGTACTATTTGCACTGTGTATGGCATTTGGAGCGCAATAGTGACTCTTCTTACCAGAAAACAACTCTTGCTCGTAGGACCAAAAACTGCATGTGACTCAACTCCATTTAGGACTGGGAAACAAACGCGAGCTCACCTTACAAGAAAAACACTCTGCTTTAGAGAAAAGAGCACTCTTCTACTCTACTGTGTTTCCTATGGGGTCTAAACAGTGAGCTTGCTCAGAACAAAAAAAATGTGCTTCCTACAGACACGGCCATATCTAGTTCAAGTCTGCTTAGGAAACTGACAAGAACAGTAGCTCCTATTCAGTCTGATACACTGTACTTGCTGGGAACAGACGCGAGTGCTATTTGCACTGTATATGGCATTTGGAGCGCAACAGTGACTCTTCTTACCAGAAAACAACTCTTGCTCGTTGGACAAAAAACTGCATGTGACTCAACTCCATTTAGGACTGGGAAACTAACGCGAGCTCGCCTTCCAAAAACACACTCTGCTTTTGAGAAAAGAGCACTCTTCTACTCTACTGTGTTTCCTATGTGTTCCGAACAGTGAGCTTACTCAGAACAAAACAACTGTGCTTCCTACACACACGGCCATATCTAGATCAAGTCTGCTTAGGAAACTGACAAGAACAGTAGCTCCTGTTCAGTCCGATACACTGTACTTGCTGGGAACAGACGTGAGTGCTATTTGCACTGTATATGGCATTTGGAGTGCAACAGTCACACTTCTTACCAGAAAACAACTCTTGCTTGTAGGACCAAAATCTGCATGTGACTCAACTCCATTTAGGACTGGGAAACAAACGCGAGCTCGCCTTACAAGAAACACACTCTGCTTTTAAGAAAAGTGCACTCTTCTACGCTACTGTGTTTCCTATAGGGCCAGAACAGTGAGCTTGCTCAGAACATAAGAACTGTGCTTCCTACACACACGGGCCATATCTAGTTCAACTCTGCTTAGGAAACTGACAAGAACAGTAGCTCCTCTTCAGTCTGATACACTGTACTTGCTGGGAACAGACGCATGTGCTATTTGCACTGTTTATGGCAATGGGAGCACAATAGTGACATTCCTTACCAGAAAACAACTCTTGCTCATAGGACCAGAAACTGCATGTGATTCCACTCCATTTAGGACTGGGAAACAAACGCTAGCTCGCGTTACAAGAAACACACTCTGCTTCAGAGAAAAGAGCACTCTTCTACTCTACTGTGTTTCCTATGGGGTCCAAACAGTGAGCTTGCTCAGAACAAAAGAACTGTGCTTCCTACACACACGGGCCATATCTAGTTCAACTCTGCTTAGGAAACTGACAAGAACAGTAGCTCCTCTTCAGTCCAATACACTGTACTTGCTCGGAATAGACGCGAGTGCTATTTGAACTGTGTATGGCAATTGGAGCGCAATAGTGACTTTCCTTACCAGAAAACAACTCTTGCTCATAGGACCAGAAACTGCATGTGATTCAACTCCATTTAGGACTGGGAAACAAATGCTAGCTCGCCTTACATGAAACACACACTGCTTTTGAGAAAAGAGCACTCTTCTACTCTACTGTGTTTCCTATGGGGTCCGAAAAGTGAGCCTGCTCAGAACAAAAGAACTGTGTTTCCTACACACACGGGCCATATCTAGTTCAACTTTGCTTAGGAAACTGACATGAACAGTAGATCCTCTTCAGTCCAATACACTGTACTTGCTGGGAACAGATGCAAGTGCTATTTGCACTGTGTATGGCAATGGGAGTGCAATAGTGACTCTTCTTACCAGAAAAAAACTCTTGCTCGTAGGACCAAAAACTGCATGTGTCTCAACTCCATTTAGGACTGGGAAAGAAACGCTAGCTCGCCTTACAAGAAAAACACTCTGCTTTTGAGAAAAGAGCATTCTTCTAATATACTGTGTTTCCTATAGGGCCAGAACAGTGAGCTTCCTCAGAACAAAAGATCTGTGCTTCCTGCACACATGGGCCATATCTATTCAATTCTGCTTAGGAAACTGACAAGAACAGTAGATCCTCTTCAGTCCAATACACTGTACATGCTGGGAACAGACGCCAGTACTATTTGCCCTGTGTCTGACAATGGGAGCACAATAGTGACTCTTCTTACCAGAAAACAACTCTTGCTCCTAGGACCAGAAACTGCATGTGATTCAACTCCATTTAAACTGGGAAACAAACGCTAGCTCGCCTTACAAGAAAAACACTCTGCTTTTGAGAAAAGAGCACTCTTCTACTCTTCTGTGTTTCCTATAGGGCCAAAACAGTGAGCTTGATCAGAACAAAAGAACTGTGCTTCCTACACACACGGGCCATATCTAGTTCAACTCTGCTTAGGAAACTGACAAGAACAGTAGCTCCTCTTCAGTCCGATACACTGTACTTCCTGGGAACAGACGCGAGTGCTATTTGTAATGTGTATGGCAATGGGAGCGCAATAGTGACTTTCCTTACCAGAAAACAACTCTTGCTCGTAGGACCAGAAACTGCATGTGATTCAACTCCATTTAGGACTAGGAAACAAACGCTAGCTCGCCTTACAAGAAATACACTCTGCTTTTGAGAAAAGAGCACTGCTGTGGGATGTATGGCAAATGTGTTGCTAATTAATCAATAAAACACTGATTGTCCGTTGGCTAGGCAGGAACTGTAGGCGGGGCAAGGAGGAGAATAAAGCAGGGAAGTGGAAGGCTGAGAGAGAGACACTGCCAGCCGCCATCAGGACAAGGAAGATGTAAGGTACCAGTAAGCCATGAGCCATGTGGCAAAGTAAAAATTAATAGAATTCTGCTAAATATAAGAGTAAGAGCTAGACAATAACAGGCCTTAGCTAATGGCCAAGCAGTTTAAATAATGTAAGTGTCTTTGTGTTTATTTTATAAGTGGGCTCTGAGACTGGCGGGACTTGGTGGTGGGAGCTGGAGAGAAATTCTCCAGCAACAAATGGCGTCCAATGTGTTGGCAAGAGTTTCCACCTAAAAACTGAGAAAAAAGATTCTAAAACGGAGCTAAAAACAGCTCCTAGTTGTCTCTTTCAAGCTAGTGGCAGCCTGCGTGTTTGAGCTACTATGGCGGGTTCCTGGCGTGCATGCTTGACCTGCAGTATGGCGGGAATGAGGCCTCTGCAAGTGGCACATTAAGCTGTGTGGTGGATTTAGCCTTTGCTAGTACAAAACAAAACAAAACAAAAAAAAAAAAGAGATTTCTGGGCTACACGCTGCTTTGATAGAAGCAGAGACCCACTATTTCTGAGAGTTGATGGCTCCCAGAGCTGGCGGAAAACGTAGCCATGTTGGGAATCTGAGGTGGGCGGAGCCAGCAGCCACAGCTGCTGCAGTTTAAAGCAATAGATTCACAATAAGACAGATTCAGATGTAATAGTTTACAATGTGTGTAAAAGATATGTAGGCTTGAAAGAGACAAAAAAGGTGATATATAGAGTTATAGAAACAAATACATAGTTTTAAAAAATAAAGTCATTAAAGAGACAGTAAAGGTAGTATAAAAAATAAGCCACGTAAATATGGATATTACACAGAGAATCTGGATTGTGTTGTCGTTGGGACTTTTAACTGCAGAAAAACATTTGATTGTAAAAGCTGTAGAGTTATGCCAAAATGTATATTTTAAAGATACCTTGACTTCAAAATTTGGATGTAAGGATATGTTGCTTTGGAAAAGAGTCTCTTTTGTTTCCACAGAAAGCCAGAGGCTATGGATTTGTTCAAGATTAAGATACATCAGGTTTGACCAGCCAAGACCCCCTGAAGGTCTCCTATGACACCATGGCCCAGATGATCCAACATCCATAATGGTTTAAAGGCATCTGGCTCAGACGATACAGCCTCATGGACTATTCCATAATTCTAAATTATTTTTTTTTCCCCACAAGATACAGCGCCCCCTTCCAGCAGGAAGTAGTAAGAGAAGCTATGCCCAAAATCCCAAATTATATGTAATTTTACTTTGTTAAGGTTAAAACCTTCCTTTTTGAAAAAAAAAAGGGGGAAGTGCTGTGGGATGTATGGCAAATGTGTTGCTAATTAATCAATAAAACACTGATTGGCCGTTGGCTAGGCAGGAAGTGTAGGCGGGGCAAGGAGGAGAATAAAGCGGGGAAGTGGAAGGCTGAGAGAGAGACACATCCAGCCGGCATCAGGACAAGAAAGATGTAAGGTACCAGTAAGCCATGAGCCATGTGGCAAAGTAAAGATTAATAGAAATGGGCTAAATATAAGAGTAAGAGCTAGACAATAACAGGCCTGAGCTAATGCCCAAGCAGTTTAAATAATGTAAGAGTCTGTGTGTTTATTTTATAAGTGGGCTCTGAGACTGGCGGGACTTGGTGGTGGGAGCTGGAGAGAAATTCCACAGCAACAGAGCACTCTTCTACTCTACTGTGTTTTCTATGGGGTCCAAACAGTGAGCTTGGTCAGAACAAAAGAACTGTGCATCCTACACACATGGACCATATCTAGTTCAACTCTGCTTAGGAAACTGACAAGAACAGTAGCTCCTATTCAGTCCAATACACTGTACTTGCTGGGAACAGACGCGAGTGCTATTTGCACTGTGTATGGAATTTGGAGCACAATAGTGACTCTTCTTACCAGAAAACAACTCTTGCTCGTAGGAACAAAAACTGCCTGTGACTCAACTCCCTTTATGACTGGGAAACAAACGCTAGCTCGCCTTACAAGAAACACACTCTGCTTTAGAGAAAAGAGCACTCTTCTACTCTACTGTGTTTCCTATAGGGCCAGAACAGTGAGCTTGCTCAGAACAAGAGAACTGTGCTTCCTACACACACGGGAAATATCTCGTTCAACTCTGCTTAGGAAACTGACAAGAACAGTAGCTCCTCTTCAGTCCAATACACTGTACTTGCTGGGAACAGACGCCAGTGCTATTTGCACTGTGTATGGCAGTGGGACTACAATAGTGACTTTCCTTACCAGAAAACAACTCTTGCTCGTAGGACGAGAAACTGCATGTGATTCAACTCCATTTAGGACTGGGAAACAAACGCTAGCTCGCCTTACAAGAAACACACTCTGCTTTTGAGAAAAGAGCACTCTTCTACTCTACTGTGTTTCCTATAGGGAAAGAACAGTGAGCTTGCTCAGAACAAAGAACTGTGCTTCCTACACACATGGCCGTATCTAGTTCAATTCTGCTTAGGAACCTGACAAGAACAGTAGATCCTCTTCAGTCCAATACAGGGTACATGCTGGGAACAGACGCCAGTGCTATTTGCCCTGTGTAAAACAATGGGAGCACAATAGTGACTCTTCTTACCAGAAAACAACTCTTGATCGTAGGACCAGAAACTGCATGTGATTCAACTCCATTTAGAACTGGGAAACAAACGCTAGCTCGCCTTACAAGAAACAAACTCTGCTTCTGAGAAAAGAGCACTCTTCTACTCTTCTGTGTTTCCTATAGGCCAGAACAGTGAGCTTGCTCAGAACAAAAGAACTGTGCTTTCTACACACACGGGCCATATCTAGTTCAACTTTGCTTAGGAAACTGACAAGAACAGTAGATCCTCTTCAGTCCAATACACTGTACATCCTGGGAACAGACGCAAGGCCTATTTGCCCTGTGTATGGCAATGGGAACACAATAGTGACTCTTCTTACTAGAAAACAACTCTTGCTTGTAGGACCAGAAACTGCATGTGATTCAACTCCATTTAGGACTGGGAAACAAAAGCTAGCTCGCCTTACAAGAAACACACTCTGCTTTTGAGAAAAGAGCACTCTTCTAATCTACTGTGTTTCCTATGGGGTCCGAACAGTGAGCTTGCTCAGAACAAAAGAACTGTGCTTCCTAAACACACGGGCCATATCTAGTTCAACTCTGCTTAGGAAACTGACAAGAACAGTAGCTCCTCTTCTGTCCATTACACTGTACTTGCAAACAACAGTAGCAAGTGTTGTTTGCACTGTGTATGGCAGTAGCATCGCAATAGTGACTCTTCTTACCAGAAAACAACTCTTGCTCATAGGACAAGAACCTCCATGTAATTCAACTCCATTTAGGACTGGGAAACAAACGCTAGCTCACCTTACAAGAAACACAATCTGCTTCTGAGAAATGAGCGCTCTTCTACTCTACTGTGTTTCCTATAGGGCCAGAACAGTGAGCTTGCTCAGAACAAAAGAACTGTGCTTCCTACACACACGGGCTATATCTAGTTCAACTCTGCTTAGGAAACTGACAAGAACAGTAGCTCCTCTTCAGTCCAATACACTGTACTTGCTGGGAACAGACGCCAGTGCTATTTGTCCTGTGTATGGCAATGGCAGCGCAATAGTGACTCTTCTTACCAGAAAACAACTCTTGCTTGTAGGACCAGAAACTGCATGTGATTCAACTCCATTTAGGACTGGGAAACAAAAGCTAGCTCACCTTACAAGAAACACACTCTGCTTTAGAGAAAAGAGCATTCTTCTACTCTACTGTGTTTCCTATAGGGCCAGAACAGTGAGCTTGCTCAGAACAAAAGAACTGTGCTTCCTACACACGGGACATATCTAGTTCAACTCTGCTTAGGAAACTTAGAAGAACAGTAGCTCCTCTTCACTCCAATACACTGTACTTGCTGGGAACAGACGCGAGTGCTATTTGCACTGTGTATGGCAATGGGAGCACAATGTGACTTTCCTTACCAGAAAACAACTCTTGTTCGTAGGACCAGAAACTGCATGTGATTCAACTCCATTTAGGACTAGGAAACAAACGCTAGCTCGCCTTACAAGAAACACACTCTGCTTTAGATAAAAGAGCACTCATCTACTCTACTGTGTTTCCTACTGGGCCAGAACAATGAGCTTGCTCAGAACATAAGATCTGTGCCTCCTACACACACGGGCCATATCTAGTTCAACTCTGCTTAGGAAACTGAAAAGAACAGTAGCTCCTCTTCAGTCCGATACACTGTACCTGCTGGGAACAGACGCGAGTGCTCTTTGCACTGTGTATGGCAATGGGAACACAATAGTTACTTTCCTTACCAGAAAACAACTCTTGCTCGTAGGACCAGAAACTGCATGTGATTCAACTCCATTTAGGACTGGGAAAAAAAACACTAGCTCGCCTTACAAGAAACACACTCTGCTTTTGAGAAAAGAGCACTCTTTTACTCTCCTGTGTTTCCTATAGGGCCAGAACAGTGAACTTGCTCAGAACAAATGAACTGTGCTTCCTACACTCACGGGCCATATCTAGTTCAACTCTGCTTAGGAAACTGAGAAGAACAGTAGCTCCTCTTCAGTCCAATACACTGTACTTGCTGGGAACAGACGCGAGAGCTATTTGCACTGTGTATGGCATTTGGAGCACAATAGTGACTCTTCTTACCAGAAAACAACTCTTGCTCGTAGGACCAAAAACTGCATGTGACTCAACTCCATTTAGGACTGGGAAAAAAAACACTAGCTCGCCTTACAAGAAACACACTCTGCTTTTGAGAAAAGAGCACTCTTTTACTCTCCTGTGTTTCCTATAAGGCCAGAACAGTGAACTTGCTCAGAACAAATGAACTGTGCTTCCTACACTCACGGGCCATATCTAGTTCAACTCTGCTTAGGAAACTGAGAAGAACAGTAGCTCCTCTTCAGTCCAATACACTGTACTTGCTGGGAACAGACGCGAGAGCTATTTGCACTGTGTATGGCATTTGGAGCACAATAGTGACTCTTCTTACCAGAAAACAACTCTTGCTCGTAGGACCAAAAACTGCATGTGACTCAACTCCATTTAGGACTGGGAAACAAACGCGAGCTCGCCTTACAAGAAACACACTGTGCTTTAGAGAAAAGAGCACTCTTCTACTCTACTGTGTTTCCTATAGGGCCAGAACAGTGAGCTTGCTCAGAACATAATAACTGTGCTTCCTACACACGGGCCATATCTAGTTCAACTCTGCTTAGGAAACTGACAAGAACAGTAGCTCCTCTTCAGTCCGATACACTGTACTTGCTTATAACAGACGCGAGTGCTATTTGCACTGTGTATGGCAATGGGAGCACAATAGTGACTTTCCTTACCAGAAAACAACTCTTGCTCTTAGGACCAGAAACTGCATGTGATTCAACTCCATTTAGGACTGGGAAACAAACGCTAGCTTGCCTTACAAGAAACACACTTTGCTTTTGAGAAAAGAGCACTCTTCTACTCTACTGTATTTCCTATGTTGTCCAAACGGTGAGCTTGCTAAGAACAAAAGAACTGTGCGTCCTACACACAAGGACCATATGTAGTTCAACTCTGCTTAGGAAATTGACAAGAACAGTAGCTCCTCTTCAGTCCAATACACTGTACTTGCTGGGAACAGACGCAAGTGCTGTATGCACTGTGTATGGCAATGAGACCGCAATAGTGACTTTCCTTACCAGAAAACAACTCTTGCTCGTAGGGCCACAAAGTGCATGTGATTCAACGCCATTTAGGACTAGGAAACAAACGCTAACTCGCCTTATAAGAAACACACTCTGCTTTTGAGAAAAGAGCACTCTTCTACTCTACTGTGTTTCCTATGGGGTCCAAACAGTGAGCTTTCTCAGAACAAAAGAACTGTGCTTCCTACACACATGGACCATATCTAGTTAAACTCTGCTTAGGAAACTGTCAAGAACAATAGCTCCTATTCAGTCCAATAAACTGTACTTGGTGGGAACAGACGCGAGTGCTATTTGCACTGTGTATGGCATTTGGAGCACAATAGTGACTCTTCTTACCAGAAAACAACTCTTTCTCATAGGACCAAAAACTGCATGTGACTCAACTCCATTTAGGACTGGGAAACAAACGCGAGCACGCCTTACAAGAAACACACTCTGCTTTAGAGAATAGAGCACTCTTCTACTCTACAGTGTTTCCTATAGGGCCAGAACAGTGAGCTTGCTCAGAACATAATAACTGTGCTTCCTACACACACGGGCCATATCTAGTTCAAGTCTGCTTAGGAAACTGACAAGAACAATAGCTCCTCTTCAGTCCGATACACTTACTTGCTGAGAACAGACTCGAGTGCTATTTGCACTGTGTATGGCAATTGGAGCACAATAGTGACTTGTCTTACCAGAAAACAACTCTTCCTCGTAGGACAAAAAACTGCATGTGACTCAACTCCATTTAGGACTGGGAAACAAACTCTAGCTCGCCTTACAAGAAACACACTCTGCTTTTGAGAAAAGAGCACTCTTCTACTCTACTGTGTTTCCTATAGGGCCAGAACAGTGAGGTTGCTCAGAACAAATGAACTGTGCTTCCTAGACACACGGGCCATATCTAGTTCAACTCTGCTTAGGAAACTGAGAAGAATAGTAGCTCCTCTTCAGTCCAATACACTGTACTTGCTGGGAACAGACGGGAGTGCTAATTCCACTGTGTATGGCAATGGGAGCAATATAGTGACTTTCCTTACCAGAAAACAACTCTTGCTCTAAGACCAGAAACTGCATGTGATTCAACACTATTTATAACTGGGAAACAAACGCTAGCTCGCATTACATGAAACACGCTCTGCTTTAGAGAAAAGAGCATTCTTCTACTCTACTGTGTTTCCTATAGGGCCAGAACAGTGTGCTTGCTCAGAACATAATAACTGTGCTTCCTAGACACACGGGCCATATCTAGTTCAACTCTGCTTAGGAAACTGAGAAGAACAGTAGCTCCTCTTCACTCCAATACACTGTACTTGCTGGGAACAGACGTGAGTGCTATTTGCACTGTTTATGGCAAAGGGAAAAAAATAGTGACTTTCCTTTCCAGAAAACATCCCTTGTTGGTTGGACCAGAAACTGCATGTGATTCAACTCCATTTTGGACTGGGAAACACACGCTAGCTCGCCTTATAAGAAACACATTCTGCTTTTGAGAAAAGAGCACTCTTCTATTCTACTGTATTTCCTATTGGGTCCGAACAGTGAGCTTGCTCAGAACAAAAGAACTGTGCTTTCTACACACACGGGCCATATCTAATTCAAATCTGCTTACGAAACAAACAAGAACAGTAGCTCCTCTTCAGTCCGATACACTCTACTTGCTGGGAACAGACGCGAGTGCTATTTGCACTGTGTTTGGCAATGGGAGCGCAATAGTGACGTTCCTTACCAGAAAACAACTCTTGCTCGTAGGACCAGAAACTGCATGTGATTCCACTCCATTTAGGACTGGGAAACAAATGCTAGCTCGCCTACAAGAAACACAGTCTGCTTTTGAGAAAAGAGCACTCTTCTACTCTACTGTGTTTCCTATAGGGCCAGAACAGTGAGCTTGCTCAGAACAAAAGAACTGTGCTTCCTACACACAAGGCCATATCTAGTTCAAGTCTGCTTGGGAAACTGACAAGAACAGTAGATCCTCTTCAGTCCAATACACTGTACTTGCGGGGAATAGACACGAGTGCTATTTGCACTGTGTATGGCATTGGAGATCAATAGTGACTTGTCTTACCAGAAAACAACTCTTGTTCGTAGGACAAAAAACTGCATGTGACTCAACTCCATTTAGGACTGGGAAACAAATGCTAGCTCGACTTCCAAGAAACACATTCTGCTTTTGAGAAAAGAGCACTCTTCTACTCTACTGTGTTTCCTATGTGTTCCGAACAGTGAGCTTGCTCAGAACAAAAAAACTGTGCTTCCTACACACACGGCCAATGTAGTTCCAGTTTGCTTAGAAACCTGACAAGAACAGTAGATCCTCTTCAGTCCAATACACTATACTTGCTGGGAACAGACGCCAGTGCTATTTGTCCTGTGTATGGCAATGGCAGCGCAATAGTGACTCTTTTTACCAGAAAACAACTCTTGCTCGTAGGACCAGAAACTGCATGTGATTCCACTCCATTTAGGACTGGGAAACAAACTCTAGCTCGCTTTACAAGAAACACACTCTGCTTTTGAGAAAAGAGCACTCTTCTACTCTACTGTGTTTCCTATAGGGCCAGAACAGTGATCTTGCTCAGAAAAAAAGAACTGTACTTCCTACACACACGGGCCATATCTAGTTCAACTCTGCTTAGGAAACTGACAAGAACAGTAGCCCCGATTCAGTCCAATACACTGTACTTGCTGGGAAAAGACGCGAGTGCTATTGCCTTGTGTAGGGCAATGGGAGCGCAATAGTGACTTTCCTTACCAGAAAAAAACTCTTGTTCGTAGGACTAGAAACTGCATGTGATTCAACTCCATTTAGGACTAGGAAACAAATGCTAGCTCGCCTTACATGAAACACACTCTGCTTTTGATAAAAGAGCACTCTTCTACTCAACTGTGTTTTCTATGTGTTCCGAACAGTGAGCTTGCTCAGAACAAAAGAACTGTGCTTCCTACACACACGGGCCATATCTAGTTCAACTCTGCTTAGGAAACTGACAAGAACAGTAGCTCCTCTTCAGTCCGATACACTGTACATGCTGGAAACAGACGCGAGTGCTATTTGCACTGTGTATGGCAATTGGAGCACAATAGTGACTCGTCTTACCAGAAAAAAACTCTTGCTCGTAGGACAAAAAACTGCATGTGACTCAACTCCATTTAGGACTGGGAAACAAACGCTAGCTCGCCTTACAAGAAACACACTCTGCTTTAGAGAAAAGAGCACTCTTCTACTCCACTGTGTTTCCTAGGGGCCAGAGCAGTGAGCTTGATCAGAACATAAAAACTGTGCTTCATACACACACGGGCCATATCTAGTTGAACTCTGCTTAGGGACCTGACAAGAACAGTAGCTCCTCTTCAGTCCAATACACTGTAATTGCTGGGAACAGACGCATGTGCAATTTGTACTGTGTATGGCAATGGGAGCACAATAGTGACTTTCCTTACCAGAAAACAACTCTTGCTCTTATGACCAGAAACTGCATGGGATTCAACTCCATTAGGACTGGGAAACAAACGCTAGCTCGCCTTACAAGAAACACACTCTCCTTTTGAGAAAAGAGCACTCTTCTACTCTACTCTGTTTCCTATAGGGCCAGAACAGTGAGCTTGCTCAGAACAAAAGAACTGTGCTTCCTACACACGGGCCATAACTAGTTCAACTCTGCCTAGGAAACTGACAAGAACAGTAGCTCCTCTTCAGTCCGATACACTGTACTTGCTGAGAACAGACGCGCGTGATATTTGCACTGTGTATGGCAATTGGAGCACAATAGTGACTCGTCTTACCAGAAAAAAACTCTTGCTCGTAGGACCAGAAACTGCATGTGATTCCACTCCATTTAGGACTGGGAAACAAATGCTAGCTCGCCTAACAAGAAACACACTCTGCTTTTGAGAAAAGAGCACTCTTCTACTCTACTGTGTTTCCTATAGGGCCAGAACAATGAGCTTGCTCAGAACAAAAGAACTGTGCTTCCTACACACGGGCCATAACTAGTTCAACTCTGCTTAGGAAACTGACAAGAACAGTAGCTTCTCTTCAGTCTGATACACTGTAATTGCTGGGAACAGACGCGAGTGCTATTTGCACTTTGTATGGCAATGGGAGTGCAATAGTGACTTTCCTTACCAGAAAACAACTCTTGCTCTTAGGACCAGAAACTGCATGAGATTCAACTCCATTTAGGACTAGGAAACAAATGCTAGCTCGCCTTACAAGAAACACACTCTGCTTTTGAGAAAAGAGCACTCTTCTACTCTACTGTGTTTCCTATGGGGTACGAACAGTGAGCTTGGTCAGAACAAAAGAACTGTGCTTTCTACACACACGGGCCATATCTAATTAAACTCTGCTTAGGAAACAAACAAGAACAGTAGCTCCTCTTCAGTCCAATACACTGTACTTGCGGGGAACAGACACGAGTGCTATTTGCACTGTGTATGGCATTGGAGCACAAGAGTGACTTGTCTTACCAGAAAATAACTCTTCCTCATTGGACAAAAAACTGCATGTGACTCAACTCCATTTAGGACTGGGAAACAAACGCTAGCTCGACTTCCAAGAAACACACTCTGCTTTTGAGAAAAGAGCACTCTTCTACTCTACTGTGTTTCCTATGTTTTCCGAACAGTGAGCTTGCTCAGAACAAAAAAACTGTGCTTCCTACACACACGGCCATATCTAGTTCAAGTCTGCTTAGGAACCTGACAAGAACAGTAGATCCTCTTCAGTCCAATACACTGTACTTGCTGGGAACAGACGCCAGTGCTATTTGTCCTGTGTATGGCAATGGCAGCGCAATAGTGACTCTTCTTACCAGAAAACAACTCTTGCTTGTAGGACCAGAAACTGCATGTGATTGAACTCCATTTAGGACTAGGAAACAAACGCTAGCTCGACTTACAAAAACACACTCTGCTTTTGAGAAAAGAGCACTTTTCTACTCTACTGAGTTTCCAATAGGGCCAGAACAGTGAGCTTGTTCAGAACATAAGAACTGTGCTTCCTACACACACGGGCCATATCTAGTTCAACTCTGCTTAGGAAACTGACAAGAACATTAGCTCCTCTTCAGTCCAATACACTGTACTTGCTGGGAATAGACGCGAGAGCTATTTGCACTATGTATGGCAAGGGGAGCACAATAGTGACTTTCCTTACCAGAAAACAACTCTTGCTCTTAGGACCAGAAACTGCATGAGATTCAACTCCATTTAGGACTGGGAAACAAACGCTAGCTTGCCTTACAAGAAACACCCTCTGCTTTTGAGAAAAGAGCACTCTTCTACTCTACTGTGTTTCCTATGATATCCGAACTGTGAGCTTGCTCAGAACAAAAGAACTGTGCTTCCTACACACGGCCATATCTAGTTCAATTCTGCTTAGGAACCTGACAAGAACAGTAGATCCTCTTCAGTCCAATACACTGTACTTGCTGGGAACAGACGCCAGTGCTATTTGTCCTGTGTATGGCAATGGCAGTGCAATAGTGACTCTTCTTAACAGAAAACAAATCTTGCTCGTAGGACCAGAAACTGCATGTGATTCCACTCCATTTAGGACTGGGAAACAAACTCTAGCTCGCTTTACAAGAAACACACTCTGCTTTTGAGAAAAGATCACTCTTCTACTCTTCTGTGTTTCCTATAGGGCCAGAACAGTGAGCTTGCTCAGAAAAAAAGAACTGTACTTCCTACACACACGGGCCATATCTAGTTCAACTCTGCTTAGGAAACTGAGAAGAACAGTAGCTCCTTTTCAGTCCAATACACTGTACTTGCTGGGAACAGACGGGAGGGCTATTTGCACTGTGTATGGCAATGGGAGCGCAATAGTGACTTTCCTTACCAGAAAACAACTCCTGCTCGTAGGACCAGAAACTGCATGTGATTCCACTCCATTTAGGACTGGGAAACAAATGCTAGCTCGCCTTTCAATAAACACATTCTGCTTTAGAGAAAAGAGCACTCTTCTACTCTACTGTGTTTCCTATGGGGTCAAAACAGTGAGCTTGCTCAGAACAAAAGAACTGTGCTTCCTACACACGCGGGCATTATCTAGTTCAACTCTGCTTAGGAAACTGACAAGAACAGTAGCTCCTCTTCAGTCCGATACACTGTACTTGCTGAGAACAGACGCGAGTGCTATTTGCACTGTGTATGGCAATGGGAGCGCAATAGTGACTTTCCTTACCAGAAAACAACTCTTGCTCGTAGGACCAGAAACTGCATGTGATTCAACTCCATTTAGGACTGGGAAAGAAATGCTAGCTCGCCTTACAAGAAACACACTCTGCTTTTGAGAAAAGAGCACTCTTCTACCCTACTGTGTTTCCTATGGGGTCCGAACAGTGAGCTTGCTCAGAACAAAAGAACTGTGCTTTCTACACACACGGGCCATATCTAATTAAACTCTGCTTAGGAAACAAACAAGAACAGTAGCTCCTCTTCAGTCCAATACACTGTACTTGCGAGGAACAGACGCGAGTGCTCTTTGCACTGTGTATGGAATTGGAGCACAATAGTGACTTGTCTTACCAGAAAATAACTCTTGCTCGTTGGACAAAAAACTGCATGTGACTCAACTCCATTTAGGACTGGGAAACAAACGCTAGCTCGACTTCCAAGAAACACACTCTGCTTTTGAGAAAAGAGCACTCTTCTACTCTACTGTGTTTCCTATGTGTTCCGAACAGTGAGCTTGCTCAGAACAAAAAAACTGTGCTTCCTACACACACGGCCATATCTAGTTCAAGTCTGCTTAGGAACCTGACAAGAACAGTAGATCCTCTTCAGTCCAATACACTATACTTGCTGGGAACAGACGCCAGTGCTATTTGTGCTGTGTATGGCAATCACAGCGCAATAGTGACTCTTCTTACCAGAAAACAACTCTTGCTCGTAGGACCAGAAACTGCATGTGATTCAACTCCATTTAGGACTGGGAAACAAACTCTAGCTCGCTTTACAAGAAACACACTCTGCTTTTGAGAAAAGAGCACTCTTCTACTCTACTGTGTTTCCTATAGGGCCAGAACAGTGAGCTTGCTCAGAAAAAAAGAACTGTACTTCCTAAACACACGGGCCATATCTAGTTCAACTCTGCTTAGGAAACTGACAAGAACAGTAGCCCCGATTCAGTCCAATACACTGTACTTGCTGGGAAAAGATGGGAGTGCTATTTGCCTTGTGCAGGGCAATGGGAGCGCAATAGTGACTTTCCTTACCAGAAAAAAACTCTTGTTCGTAGGACTAGAAACTGCATGTGATTCAACTCCATTTAGGATTAGGAAACAAACGCTAGCTCGCCTTACAAAAACACACTCTGCTTTTGAGAAAAGAGCACTCTTCTACTCTACTGTGTTTCCTATAGTGCCAGAACAGTGAGCTTGCTCAGAACATAAGAACGGTGCTTCCTACACACACGGGCCATATCTAGTTGAACTCTGCTTAGGAAACTGACAAGAACAGTAGCTCCTCTTCAGTCCGATACACTGTACTTGCTGGGAACAGACGCTAGAGCTATTTGCACTATGTATGGCAAGGGGAGCACAATAGTGAATTTCCTTTACCAGAAAACAACTCTTGCTCTTATGACCAGAAACTGCATGTGATTCAACTCCATTTAGGACTGGGAAACAAACGCTAGCTCGCCTTACAAGAACACTCTCTGCTTTTGAGATAAGAGCACTCTTCTACTCTACTGGGTTTCCTATGGTGTCCGAACAGTGAGCTTGCTCAGAACAAAAGAACTGTGCTTCCTACACACACGGCCATATCTAGTTCAAGTCTGCTTAGGAACCTGACAAGAACAGTAGATCCTCTTCAGTCCAATACACTGTACTTGCTGGGAACAGACGCCAGTGCTATTTGTCCTGTGTATGGCAATGGCAGCGCAATAGTGACTCTTCTTACCATAAAACAACTCTTGCTCTTAGGACTAGAAACTGCATGTGATTCAACTCCATTTAGGACTGGGAAACAAACGCTAGCTCGCCTTACAAGAAACACACTCTGCTTTAGAGAAAAGAGCACTATTCTACTCTACTGTGTTTCCTACAGGACCAGAAGAGTGAGCTTGCTCAAAACAAAAAACTGTGCTTCCTACATACGGCCCATAACTAGTTCATCTCTGCTTATGAAACTGACAAGAACAGTAGCTCCTCTTCAGTCCGATACACTGTACTTGCCTGGAACAGACTCAAGTGCTATTTGCACTGTGTATGTCAATGGGAGCGCAATAGTGACTTTCCTTACCAGAAAACATCTCTTGCTCGTAGGACCAGAAACTGCATGTGATTCAACTCCATTTAGGACTGGGGAACAAGTGCTAGATCGCCTTACATGAAACACACTCTGCTTTTGAGAAAAGAGCACTCTTCTATTCTACTGTGTTTCCTATGGGGTCCGAACAGTGAGCTTGCTCAGAACAAAAGAACTGTGCTTCCTACACACGGGCCATATCTAGTTCAACTCTGCTTAGGAAACAAACAAGAACAGTAGCTCCTCTTCAGTCCAATACACTGTACTTGCTGGGAACAGACGCCAGTGCTATTTGCACTGTGCATGGCAATTGGAGCACAATAGTGACTTGTCTTACGAGAAAACAACTCTTGCTCATAGGACAATAAACTGCATGTGAGTCAACTCCATTGAGGACTGGGAAACAAACGCTAGCTCGACTTACAAGAAACACACTCTGCTTTTGAGAAAAGAGCACTCTTCTACTCTACTATGTTTCCTAAGTGTTCCGAAAAATGAGCTTGCTCAGAACAAAAGAACTGTGCTTCCTACACACACGGCCATATCTAGTTCAATTCTGCTTAGGAACCTGACAAGAACAGTAGATCCTCTTCAGTCCAATACACTGTACTTGCTGGGAACAGACGCCAGTGCTATTTGTCCTATGTATGGCAATGGCAGCGCAATAGTGACTCTTCTTACCAGAATACATCTCTTGCTCGTAGGACTAGAAACTGCATGTGATTCAACTCCATTTAGGACTGGGAAACTAACGCGAGCTCGCCTTACAAGAAACACACTCTGCTTTAGAGAAAAGAGCACTCTTCCACTTTACTGTGTTTCCTATAGGGCCAGAACAGTGAGCTTGCTCAGAACAAAAGAACTGTGCTTTCTACACACGGGACATAACTAGTTCAACTCTTCTTAGGAAACTGACAAGAACAGCAGCTCCTCTTCAGTCCGATACACTGTACTTGCTGGGAACAGACGCGAGTGCTGTTTGCACTGTGTATGGCAATGGGAGCGCAATAGTGACTTTCCTTACCAGAAAACAACTCTTGATTGTAGGACCAGAAACTGCATGTGATCAACTCCATTTAGGACTGGGAAACAAATGCTGGCTCGCCTTACATGAAACACACTCTGCTTTTGAGAAAAGAGCACTCTTATACTCTACTGTGTTTTTTATGTGTTCCGAACAGTGAGCTTGCTCAGAACAAAAGAACTGTGCTTCCTACACACACGGGCCATATCTAGTTCAACTCTGCTTAGGAAACTGACAAGAACAGTATCTCCTCTTCAGTCCGATACACTGTACTTGCTGGGAACAGACGCGAGTGCTATTTGCACTGTGTATGGCAATTGGAGCACAATAGTGACTCGTCTTACCAGAAAAAAACTCTTGCTCGTAGGACAAAAAACTGCATGTGACTCAACTCCATTTAGGACTGGGAAACAAACGCTAGCTCGCCTTACAAGAAACACACTCTGCTTTAGAGAAAAGAGCACTCTTCTACTCCACTGTGTTTCCTAGGGGCCAGAGGAGTGAGCTTGCTCAGAACATAAAAACTGTGCTTCATACACACACGGGCCATATCTAGTTGAACTCTGCTTAGGAACCTGACAAGAACAGGAGCTCCTCTTCAGTCCAATACACTGTAATTGCTGGGAACAGACGCATGTGCTATTTGCACTGTGTATGGCAATGGGAGCACAATAGTGACTTTCCTTACCAGAAAACAACTCTTGCTCGTAGGACCAGAAACTGCATGGGATTCAACTCCATTTAGGACTGGGAAACAAACGCTAGCTCGCCTTACAAGAAACACACTCTCCTTTTGAGAAAAGAGCACTCTTCTACTCTACTCTGTTTCATATAGGGCCAGAACAGTGAGCTTGCTCAGAACAAAAGAACTGTGCTTCCTACACACGGGCCATAACTAGTTCAACTCTGCCTAGGAAACTGACAAGAACAGTAGCTCCTCTTCAGTCCAATACACTGTACTTGCGAGGAACAGACGCGAGTGCTATTTGCACTGTGTATGGAATTGGAGCACAATAGTGACTTGTCTTACCAGAAAATAACTCTTGCTCGTTGGACAAAAAACTGCATGTGACTCAACTCCATTTAGGACTGGGAAACAAACGCTAGCTCGACTTCCAAGAAACACACTCTGCTTTTGAGAAAAGAGCACTCTTCTACTCTACTGTGTTTCCTATGATGTCCGAACAGTGAGCTTGCTTAGAACAAAAAAACTGTGCTTCCTACACACACGGCCATATCTAGTTCAAGTCTGCTTAGGAACCTGACAAGAACAGTAGATCCTCTTCAGTCCAATACACTATACTTTCTGGGAACAGACGCCAGTGCTATTTGTGCTGTGTATGGCAATGGCAGTGCAATAGTGACTCTTCTTACCAGAAAACAACTCTTGCTCGTAGGACCAGAAACTGCATGTGATTCAACTCCATTTAGGACTGGGAAACAAACTCTAGCTCGCTTTACAAGAAACACACTCTGCTTTAGAGAAAAGAGCACTCTTCTACTCTACTGTGTTTCCTATAGGGCCAGAACAGTGAGCTTGCTCAGAAAAAAAGAACTGTACTTCCTAAACACACGGGCCATATCTAGTTCAACTCTGCTTAGGAAACTGACAAGAACAGTAGCCCCGATTCAGTCCAATACACTGTACTTGCTGGGAAAAGACGGGAGTGCTATTTGCCTTGTGCAGGGCAATGGGAGCGCAATAGTGACTTTCCTTACCAGAAAAAAACTCTTGTTCGTAGGACTAGAAACTGCATGTGATTCAACTCCATTTAGGATTAGGAAACAAACGCTAGCTCGCCTTACAGAAACACACTCTGCTTTTGAGAAAAGAGCACTCTTCTACTCTACTGTGTTTCCTATAGGGCCAGAACAGTGAGCTTGCTCAGAACATAAGAACGGTGCTTCCTACGCACACAGGCCATATCTAGTTCAACTCTGCTTAGGAAAGTGACAAGAACAGTAGCTCCTCTTCAGTCCGATACACTGTACTTGCTGGGAACAGACGCGAGTGCTATTTGCACTGTGTATGGCAATTGGAGCACAATAGTGACTCGTCTTACCAGAAAAAATCTCTTGCTCGTAGGACAAAAAACTGCATGTGACTCAACTCCATTTAGGACTGGGAAACAAATGCTAGCTCGCCTTACAAGAAACACACTCTGCTTTAGAGAAAAGAGCACTCTTCTACTCTACTGTGTTTCCTATGGGGCCAGAGCAGTGAGCTTGCTCAGAACATAAGAACTGTGCTTCCTACACACACGGGCCATATCTAGTTCAACTCTGCTTAGGAACTTGACAAGAACAGTAGCACATCTTCAGTCCAATACACTGTAATTGCTGGGAACAGACGCATGTGCTATTTGCACTGTGTATGGCAATGGGAGCGCAATAGTGACTTTCCTTACCAGAAAACAACTCTTGCTCGTAGGACCAGAAACTGCATGGGATTCAACTCCATTTAGGACTGGGAAACAAACGCTAGCTCGCCTTACAAGAAACACACTCTGCTTTTGAGAAAAGAGCACTCTTCTACTCTACTCTGTTTCCTATAGGGCCAGAACAGTGAGCTTGCTCAGAACAAAAGAACTGTGCTTCCTACACACGGGCCATAACTAGTTCAACTCTGCTTAGGAAACTGACAAGAACAGTAGCTCCTCTTCAGTCCGATACACTGTACTTGCTGAGAACAGACGCGAGTGCTATTTGCACTGTGTATTGCAATGGGAGCGCAATAGTGACTTTCCTTACCAGAAAACAACTCTTGCTCGTAGGACCAGAAACTGCATGTGATTCAACTCCATTTAGGACTGGGAAAGAAATGCTAGCTCGACTTCCAAGAAACATACTCTGCTTTTGAGAAAAGAGCACTCTTCTACTCTACTGTGTTTCCTATGGGGTCCGAACAGTGAGCTTGCTCAGAACAAAAGAACTGTGCTTTCTACACACACAGGCCATATCTAATTAAACTCTGCTTAGGAAACAAACAAGAACAGTAGCTCCTCTTCAGTCCAATACACTGTACTTGCGGGGAACAGACCCGAGTGCTATTTGGATTGTGTATGGCATTGGAGCACAATAGTGACTTGTCTTACCAGAAAATAACTCTTGCTCGTTGGACAAAAAACTGCATGTGACTCAACTCCATTTAGGACTAGGAAACAAACGCTACCTCGACTTCCAAGAAACACACTCTGCTTTTGAGAAAAGAGCACTCTTCTACTCTACTGTGTTTCCTATGTGTTCCGAACAGTGAGCTTGATCAGAACAAAAAAACTGTGCTTCCTACACACACGGCCATATCTAGTTCAAGTCTGCTTAGGAACCTGACAAGAACAGTAGATCTTCTTCAGTCCAATACACTGTACTTGCTGGGAACAGACGCCAGTGCTATTTGTCCTGTGTATGGCAATGGCAGTGCAATAGTGACTCTTCTTACCAGAAAACAACTCTTGCTTGTAGGACCAGAAACTGCATGTGATTCAACTCCATTTAGGACTAGGAAACAAACGCTAGCTCGCCTTACAAAAACACACTCTGCTTTTGAGAAAAGAGCACTCTTCTACTCTACTGTGTTTCCAATAGGGCCAGAACAGTGAGCTTGTTCAGAACATAAGAACTGTGCTTCCTACACACACGGGCCATATCTAGTTCAACTCTGCTTAGGAAACTGACAAGAACAGTAGCTCCTCTTCAGTCCGATACACTGTACTTGCTGGGAATAGACGCGAGAGCTATTTGCACTATGTATGGCAAGGGGAGCGCAATAGTGACTTTCCTTACCAAAAAACAACTCTTGCTCTTAGGACCAGAAACTGCATGAGAATCAACTCGATTTAGGACTGGGAAACAAACGCTAGCTCGCCTTACAAGAAACGCACTCTGCTTTTGAGAAAAGAGCACTCATCTACTCTACTGTTTTTCCTATGGTGTCCGAACAGTGAGCTTGCTCAGAACAAAAGAACTGTGCTTCCTACACCCACGGCCATATCTAGTTCAAGTCTGCTTAGGGAACTGACAAGAACAGTAGCTCCTATTCAGTCCAATACACTGTACTTGCTGGGAAAAGACGCGAGTGCTATTTGCCTTGTAAAGGGCAATGGGAGCGCAATAGTGACTTTCCTTACCAGAAAACAACTCTTGTTCATAGGACCAGAAACTGCATGTTATTCAACTCCATTTAGGACTAGGAAACAAACGCTAGCTCGCCTTACAAAAACACACTCTGCTTTTGAGAAAAGAGCACTCATCTACTCTACTGTGTTTCCTAAGTGTTCCGAAAAGTGAGCTTGCTCAGAACAAAAGAACTGTGCTTCCTACACACACGGCCATATCTAGTTCAATTCTGCTTAGGAACCTGACAAGAACAGTAGATCCTCTTCAGTCCAATACACTGTACTTGCTGGGAACAGACGCCAGTGCTATTTGTCCTATGTATGGCAATGGCAGCGCAATAGTGACTCTTCTTACCAGAATACAACTCTTGCTCGTAGGACTAGAAACTGCATGTGATTCAACTCCATTTAGGACTGGGAAAGAAACGCTAGCTCGCCTTACAAGAAACACACTCTGCTTTAGAGAAAAGAGCACGCTTCCACTTTACTGTGTTTCCTATAGGGCCAGAACAGTGAGCTTGCTCAGAACAAAAGAACTGTGCTTTCTACACACGGGACATAACTAGTTCAACTCTTCTTAGGAAACTGACAAGAACAGCAGCTCCTCTTCAGTCCGATACACTGTACTTGCTGGGAACAGACGCGAGTGCTGTTTGCACTGTGTATGGCAATGGGAGCGCAATAGTGACTTTCCTTACCAGAAAACAACTCTTGATTGTAGGACCAGAAACTGCATGTGATCAACTCCATTTAGGACTGGGAAACAAATGCTGGCTCGCCTTACATGAAACACACTCTGCTTTTGAGAAAAGAGCACTCTTATACTCTACTGTGTTTTTTATGGGGTCCGAACAGTGAGCTTGCTCAAAACAAAAGAACTGTGCTTCCTACACACACGGGCCGTTTCTAGTTCAACTCTGCTTAGGGAACTGACAAGAACACTAGATCCTCTTCAGTCCAATATACTGTACTTGCTGGGAACAGACGCCAGTGCTATTTGTCCTGTGTATGGTAGTTGCAGCGCAATAGTGACTCTTCTTACCAGAAAACAACCCTTGCTCGTAGGACCAGAAACTGCATGTGATTCAACTCCATTTAGGACTGGGAAACAAATGATAGCTCGCCTTACATGAAACACACTCTGCTTTTGATAAAAGAGCACTCTTCTACTCTACTGTGTTTTTTATGTGTTCCGAACAGTGAGCTTGCTCAGAACAAAAGAACTGTGCTTCCTACACACACGGGCCATATCTAGTTCAACTCTGCTTAGGAAACTGACAAGAACAGTAGCTCCTCTTCAGTCCGATACACTGTACTTGCTGGGAACAGACGCGAGTGCTATTTGCACTGTGTATGGCAATTGGAGCACAATAGTGACTCGTCTTACCAGAAAAAAACTCTTGCTCGTAGGACAAAAAACTGCATGTGACTCAACTCCATTTAGGACTGGGAAACAAACGCTAGCTCGCCTTACAAGAAACACACTCTGCTTTAGAGAAAAGAGCACTCTTCTACTCCACTGTGTTTCCTAGGGGCCAGAGCAGTGAGCTTGCTCAGAACATAAAAACTGTGCTTCATACACACACGGGCCATATCTAGTTGAACTCTGCTTAGGAACCTGACAAGAACAGTAGCTCCTCTTCAGTCCAATACACTGTAATTGCTGGGAACAGACGCATGTGCTATTTGCACTGTGTATGGCAATGGGAGCACAATAGTGACTTTCCTTACCAGAAAACAACTCTTGCTCGTAGGACCAGAAACTGCATGGGATTCAACTCCATTTAGGACTGGGAAACAAACGCTAGCTCGCCTTACAAGAAACACACTCTCCTTTTGAGAAAAGAGCACTCTTCTACTCTACTCTGTTTCCTATAGGGCCAGAACAGTGAGCTTGCTCAGAACAAAAGAACTGTGCTTCCTACACACGGGCCATAACTAGTTCAACTCTGCCTAGGAAACTGACAAGAACAGTAGCTCCTCTTCAGTCCGATACACTGTACTTGCTGAGAACAGACGCGAGTGCTATTTGCACTGTGTATGGCAATTGGAGCACAATAGTGACTTGTCTTACCAGAAAAAAACTCTTGCTCGTAGGACCAGAAACTGCATGTGATTCCACTCCATTTAGGACTGGAAAACAAATGCTAGCTCGCCTAACAATAAACACACTCTGCTTTTGAGAAAAGAGCACTCTTCTACTCTACTGTGTTTCCTATAGGGCCAGAACAATGAGCTTGCTCAAAACAAAAGAACTGTGCTTCCTACACACGGGCCATAACTAGTTCAACTCTGCTTAGGAAACTGACAAGAACAGTAGCTTCTCTTCAGTCTGATACACTGTAATTGCTGGGAACAGACGCGAGTGCTATTTGCACTTTGTATGGCAATGGGAGTGCAATAGTGACTTTCCTTACCAGAAAACAACTCTTGCTCTTAGGACCAGAAACTGCATGAGATTCAACTCCATTTAGGACTGGGAAACAAATGCTAGCTCGCCTTACAAGAAACACACTCTGCTTTTGAGAAAAGAGCACTCTTCTACTCTACTGTGTTTCCTATGTGTTCCGAATAATGAGCTTGCTCAGAACAAAAAAACTGTGCTTCCTACACACACGGCCATATCTAGTTCAAGTCTGCTTAGGAACCTGACAAGAACAGTAGATCCTCTTCAGTCCAATACACTGTACTTGCTGGGAACAGACGCCAGTGCTATTTGCCCTGTGTATGGCAATGGCAGCGCAATAGTGACTCTTCTTACCAGAAAACAACTTTTGCTTGTAGGACCAGAAACTGCATGTGATTCAACTCCATTTAGGACTAGGAAACAAATGCTAGCTCGACTTACAAAAACACACTCTGCTTTTGAGAAAAGAGCACTCTTCTACTCTACTGTGTTTCCAATAGTGCCAGAACAGTGAGCTTGTTCAGAACATAAGAACTGTGCTTCCTACACACACGGGCCATATCTAGTTCAACTCTGCTTAGGAAACTGACAAGAACAGTAGCTCCTCTTCAGTCCAATACACTGTACTTGCTGGGAATAGACGCGAGAGCTATTTGCACTATGTATGGCAAGGGGAGCGCAATAGTGACTTTCCTTACCAGAAAACAACTCTTGCTCTTAGGACGAGAAACTGCATGAGATTCAACTTCATTTAGTACTGGGAAACAAACGCTAGCTCGCCTTACAAGAAACACGCTCTGCTTTTGAGAAAAGAGCACTCTTCTACTCTACTTTGTTTCTTTTGGTGTCCGAACAGTGAGCTTGCTCAGAACAAAAGTACTGTGCTTCCTACACACAAGGCCATATCTAGTTCAATTCTGCTTAGGAACCTGACAAGAACAGTAGATCCTCTTCAGTCCAATACACTGTACTTGTGGGGAATAGACGCGAGTGCTATTTGCACTGTGTATGGTTTTGGAGCACAATAGTGACTTGTCTTACCAGAAAACAACTCTTGCTCGTAGGACAAAAAACTGCATGTGACTCAACTCCATTTAGGACTGGGAAACAAATGCTAGCTCGACTTCCAAGAAACACATTCTGCTTTTGAGAAAAGAGCACTCTTCTACTCTACTGTGTTTCCTATGTGTTCCGAACAGTGAGCTTGCTCAGAACAAAAAAACTGTGCTTCCTACACACGGCCATATCTAGTTCAAGTCTGCTTAGGAACCTGACAAGAACAGTAGATCCTCTTCAGTCCAATACACTATACTTGCTGGGAACAGACGCCAGTGCTATTTGTCCTGTGTATGGCAATGGCAGCGCAATAGTGACTCTTACTAACAGAAAACAACTCTTGCTCGTAGGACCAGAAACTGCATGTGATTCAACTCCATTTAGGACTGGGAAACAAACTCTAGCTCGCTTTACAAGAAACACAGTCTGCTTTTGAGAAAAGAGCACTCTTCTACTCTACTGTGTTTCCTATAGGGCCAGAACAGTGAGCTTGCTCAGAAAAAAAGAACTGTACTTCCTACACACACGAGCCATATCTAGTTCAACTCTGCTTAGGAAACTGACAAGAACAGTAGCTCCGATTCAGTCCAATACACTGTACTTGCTGGGAAAAGACGCGAGTGCTATTTGCCTTGTGTAGGGCAATGGGAGCGCAATAGTGACTTTCCTTACCAGAAAAAAACTCTTGTTCGTAGGACTAGAAACTGCATGTGATTCAACTCCATTTAGGACTAGGAAACAAACGCTAGCTCACCTTACAAAAACACACTCTGCTTTTGAGAAAAGAGCACTCTTCTACTCTACTGTGTTTCCTATAGCGCCAGAACAGTGAGCTTGCTCAGAACATAAGAACGGTGCTTCCTACACACACGGGCCATATCTAGTTGAACTCTGTTTAGGAAACTGACAAGAACAGTAGCTCCTCTTCAGTCCAATACACTGTAATTGCTGGGAACAGACGCGAGAGCTTTTTGCACTGTGTATGTCAATGGGAGCGCAGTAGTGACTTGTCTTACCAGAAAACAACTCTTGCTCGTAGGACAAAAAACAGCATGTGACTCAACTCCATTTAGGACTGGGAAACAAACGCTAGCTCGTTTTACAAGAAACACACTCTGCTTTTGAGAAAAGAGCACTCTTCTACTCAACTGTGTTTCCTATGTGTTCCGAAAAGTGACCTTGCTCAGAACAAAAAAACGGTGCTTCCTACACACAAGGCCATATCTAGTTCAAGTCTGCTTGGGAAACTGACAAGAACAGTAGATCCTCTTCAGTCCAATACACTGTACTTGTGGGGAATAGACGCGAGTGCTATTTGCACTGTGTATTGCATTGGAGCACAATAGTGACTTGTCTTACCAGAAAACAACTCTTGCTCGTAGGACAAAAAGCTGCATGTGACTCAACTCCATCTAGGACTGGGAAACAAATGCTAGCTCGACTTCCAAGAAACACATTCTGCTTTTGAGAAAAGAGCACTCTTCTACTCTACTGTGTTTCCCATGTGTTCCGAACAGTGAGCTTGCTCAGAACAAAAAAACAGTGCTTCCTACACACACGGCCATATCTAGTTCAAGTCTGCTTAGGAACCTGACAAGAACAGTAGATCCTCTTCTGTACAATACACTGTACTTGCTGGGAACAGACGCCAGTGCTATTTGTCCTGTGTATGGCAATGGCAGTGCAATAGTGACTCTTCCTACCGTAAAACAACTCTTGCTCGTAGGACTAGAAACTGCATGTGATTCAACTCCATTTAGGACTGGGAAACAAACGCTAGCTCGCCTTACAAGAAACACACTCTGCTTTAGGGAAAAGAGCACTCTTCTACTCTATTGTGTTTCCTATAGGGCCAGAACAGTGCACATTCTCAGAACAAAAGAACTGTGCTTCCTACACACGGGCCATAACTAGTTCAACTCTGCTTAAGAAACTGACAAGAACAGTAGCTCCTCTTCAGTCCAATACACTGTACTTGCTGGGAAAAGACGCGAGTGCTATTTGCCTTGTGTAGGGCAATGGGAGCGCAATAGTGACTTTCCTTACCAGAAAACAGCTCTTTTTCGTAGGACCAGAAACTGCATGTGATTCAACTCCATTTAGGACTAGGAAACAAACGCTAGCTCGCCTTACAAAAACACACTCTGCTTTTGAGAAAAGAGCACTCTTCTACTCTATGTGTTTCCAATAGGGCCAGAACAGTGAGCTTGTTCAGAACATAAGAACTGTGCTTCCTACACACACGGGCCATATCTAGTTCAACTCTGGTTAGGAAACTGACAAGAACATTAGCTCCTCTTCAGTCCGATACACTGTACTTGCTGGGAATAGACGCGAGAGCTATTTGCACTATGTATGGCAAGGGGAGCGCAATAGTGACTTTTTTTACCAGAAAACAACTCTTGCTCTTAGGACCAGAAAATGCATGAGATTCAACTCCATTTAGGACTGCGAAACAAACGCTAGCTCGCCTTACAAGAAACACACTCTGCTTTTGAGAAAAGAGCACTCTTCTACTCTACTGTGTTTCCTATGGTGTCCGAACAGTGAGCTTGCTCAGAACAAAAGAACTGTGCTTCCTACACACACGGCCATATCTAGTTCAAGTCTGCTTAGGAACCTGACAAGAACAGTAGATCCTCTTCATTCCAATACACTATACTTGCTAGGAACAGACGCCAGTGCTATTTGTCCTGTGTATGGCAATGGCAGCGCAATAGTGACTCTTCTTACCAGAAAACAACTCTTGCTCGTAGGACCAGAAAGTGCATGTGATTCCACTCCATTTAGGACTGGGAAACAAACTCTAGCTCGCTTTACAAGAAACACACTCTGCTTTTGAGAAAAGAGCACTCATTTACTCTAATGTCTTTCCTATAGGGACAGAACAGTGAGCTTGCTCAGAAAAAAAGAACTGTACTTCCTACACACACGGGCCATATCTAGTTCAACTCTGCTTAGGAAACTGACAAGAACTGTAGCTCCTATTAAGTCCAATACACTGTACTTGCTGGGAAAAGACGCGAGTGCTATTTGCCATGTGTAGGGCAATGGGAGCGCAATAGTGACTTTCCTTACCAGAAAAAAACTCTTGTTCGTAGGACCAGAAACTGCTTGTGATTCAACTCCATTTAGGACTAGGAAACAAACGCTAGCTCGCCTTACAAAAACACACTCTGCTTTTGAGAAAAGAGCACTCTTCTACTCTACTGTTTTTCCTATAGGGCCAGAACAGATAGCTTGCTCAGAACATAAGAACGGTGCTTCCTACACACACGGGCCATATCTAGTTGAACTCTGCTTAGGAAACTGACAAGACAGTAGCTCCTATTAAGTCCAATACACTGTACTTGCTGGGAACAGACGCGAGAGCTATTTGCACTATGTATGGCAAGGGGAGCGCAATAGTGACTTTCCTTACCAGAAAACAACTCTTGCTCTTAGGACCAGAAACTGCATGTGATTCAACTCCATTTAGGACTGGGAAACAAACACTAGCTCGCCTTACAAGAACGCACTCTGCTTTTGAGAAAAGAGCACTCTTCTACTCTACAGTGTTTCCTATGTTGTCCGAACAGTGATCTTGCTCAGAACAAAAGAACTGTGCTTCCTACACACACGGCCATATCTAGTTCAAGTCTGCTTAGGAACCTGACAAGAACAGTAGATCCTCTTCAGTCCAATACACTGTACTTGCTGGGAACAGACGCCAGTGCTCTTTGTCCTGTGTATGGCAATGGCAGCGCAATAGTGACTCTTCTTACCATAAAACAACACTTGCTCTTAGGACTAGAAACTGCATGTGATTCAACTCCATTTAAGACTGGGAAACAAACGCTAGCTGCCCTTACAAGAAACACACTCTGCTTTAGAGAAAAGAGCACTCTTCTACTCTACTGTGTTTCCTATAGGGCCAGAACAGTGAGCTTGCTCAAAACAAAAGAACTGTGCTTCCTACATACGGCCATAACTAGTTCAACTCTGCTTAGGAAACTCACAAGAACTGTAGCTCCTCTTCAGTCCGATACACTGTACTTGCTGGGAACAGACGCGAGTGCTATTTGCACTGTGTATGTCAATGGGAGCGCAATAGTGACTTTCCTTACCAGAAAACAACTCTTGTTCGTAGGACCAGAAACTGCATGTGATTCCACTCCATTTAGGACTGGGGAACAAGTGCTAGCTCGCCTTACATGAAACACACTCTGCTTTTGAGAAAAGAGCACTCTTCTACTCTACTGTGTTTCCTATAGGGCCAGAACAGTGAGCTTGCTCAGAACAAAAGAACTGTGCTTCCTACACACGGGCCATAACTAGTTCAACTCTGCTTAGGAAAATGAAAAGAACAGTAGCTCCTCTTCAGTCCGATACACTGTATTTGCGGGGAACAGACGCGAGTGCTATTTGCACTGTGTATGGCATTGGAGCACAATAGTGACTTGTCTTACCAGAAAATAACTCTTGCTCGTTGGACAAAAAACTGCATGTGACTCAACTCCATTTAGGACTGGGAAACAAACGCTAGCTCGACTTCCAAGAAACACACTCTGCTTTTGAGAAAAGAGCACTCTTCTACTCTACTGTGTTTCCTACGTGTTCTGAACAATGAGCTTGCTCAGAACAAAAAAACTGTGCTTCCTACACACACGGCCATATCTAGTTCAAGTCTGCTTAGGAACCTGACAAGAACAGTAGATCCTCTTCAGTCCAATACACTGTACTTGCTGGGAACAGACGCCACTGCTATTTGTCCTGTGTATGGCAATGGCAGCGCAATAGTGACTCTTCTTACCAGAAAACAACTTTTGCTTGTAGGACCAGAAACTGCATGTGATTCAACTCCATTTAGGACTAGGAAACAAATGCTAGCTCGACTTACAAAAACACACTCTGCTTTTGAGAAAAGAGCACTCTTCTACTCTACTGTGTTTCCAATAGTGCCAGAACAGTGAGCTTGTTCAGAACATAAGAACTGTGCTTCCTACACACACGGGCCATATCTAGTTCAACTCTGCTTAGGAAACTGACAAGAACAGTAGCTCCTCTTCAGTCCGATACACTGTACTTGCTGGGAATAGACGCGAGAGCTATTTGCACTATGTATGGCAAGGGGAGCACAATAGTGACTTTCCTTACCAGAAAACAACTCTTGCTCTTAGGACCAGAAACTGCATGAGATTCAACTCCATTTAGGACTGGGAAACAAACGCTAGCTCGCCTTACATGAAACACACTCTGCTTTTGAGAAAAGAGCACTCTTCTACTCTATTGTGTTTCCTATGGGGACCGAACAGTGAGCTTGCTCAGAACAAAAGTACTGTGCCTCCTACACACACGGGCCATATCTAGTTCAACTCTGCTTAGGAAACAAACAAGAACAGTAGCTCCTCTTCAGTCCAATACACTATACTTGCGGGGAACAGACGCGAGTGCTATTTGCACTGTGTATGGCAATTGGAGCACAATAGTGACTTGTCTTACGAGAAAACAACTCTTGCTCGTAGGACAAAAAACAGCATGTGACTCAACTCTATTTAGGACTGGGAAACAAACGCTAGCTCGCCTTACAAGAAACACACTCTGCTTTTGAGAAAAGAGCACTCTTCTACTCAACTGTGTTTCCTATGTGTTCCGAAAAGTGAGCTTGCTCAGAACAAAAAAACTGTGCTTCCTACACACAAGGCCATATCTAGTTCAAGTCTGCTTGGGAAACTGACAAGAACAGTAGATCCTCTTCAGTCCAATACACTGTACTTGCGGGGAATAGACGCGAGTGCTATTTGCACTGTGTATGGCATTGGAGATCAATAGTGACTTGTCTTACCAGAAAACAACTCTTGCTCGTAGGACAAAAAACTGCATGTGACTCAACTCCATTTAGGACTGGGAAACAAATGCTAGCTCGACTTCCAAGAAACACATTCTGCTTTTGAGAAAAGAGCACTCTTCTACTCTACTGTGTTTCCTATGTGTTCCGAACAGTGAGCTTGCTCAGAACAAAAAAACTGTGCTTCCTACACACACGGCCATATCTAGTTCCAGTTTGCTTAGGAACCTGACAAGAACAGTAGATCCTCTTCAGTCCAATACACTATACTTGCTGGGAACAGACGCCAGTGCTATTTGTCCTGTGTATGGCAATGGCAGCGCAATAGTGACTCTTCTTACCAGAAAACAACTCTTGCTCGTAGGACCAGAAACTGCATGTGATTCCACTCCATTTAGGACTGGGAAACAAACTCTAGCTCGCTTTACAAGAAACACACTCTGCTTTTGAGAAAAGAGCACTCTTCTACTCTACTGTGTTTCCTATAGGGCCAGAACAGTGATCTTGCTCAGAAAAAAAGAACTGTACTTCCTACACACACGGGCCATATCTAGTTCAACTCTGCTTAGGAAACTGACAAGAACAGTAGCCCCGATTCAGTCCAATACACTGTACTTGCTGGGAAAAGACGCGAGTGCTATTTGCCTTGTGTAGGGCAATGGGAGCGCAATAGTGACTTTCCTTACCAGAAAAAACTCTTGTTCGTAGGACTAGAAACTGCATGTGATTCAACTCCATTTAGGACTAGGAAACAAACGCTAGCTCGCCTTACAAAAACACACTCTGCTTTTGAGAAAAGAGCACTCTTCTACTCTACTGTGTTTCCTATAAGGCCAGAACAGTGAGCTTGCTCAGAACATAAGAACGGTGCTTCCTACACACGGGCCATATCTAGTTGAACTCTGCTTAGGAAACTGACAAGAACAGTAGCTCCTCTTCAGTCTGATACACTGTACTTGCTGGGAACAGACGCGAGAGCTATTTGCACTATGTATGGCAAGGGGAGCACAATAGTGAATTTCCTTTACCAGAAAACAACTCTTGCTCTTATGACCAGAAACTGCATGTGATTCAACTCCATTTAGGACTGGGAAACAAACGCTAGCTCGCCTTACAAGAACACACTCTGCTTTTGAGAAAAGAGCACTCTTCTACTCTACTGGGTTTCCTATGTGTTCCGAACAGTGAGCTTGCTCAGAACAAAAGAACTGTGCTTCCTACACACACAGCCATATCTAGTTCAAGTCTGCTTAGGAACCTGACAAGAACAGTAGATCCTCATCAGTCCAATACACTGTACTTGCTGAGAACAGACGCCAGTGCTATTTGTCCTGTGTATGGCAATGGCAGCGCAATAGTGACTCTTCTTACCATAAAACAACTCTTGCTCTTAGGACTAGAAACTGCATGTGATTCAACTCCATTTGGGACTGGGAAACAAACGCTAGCTCGCCTTACAAGAAACACACTCTGCTTTAGAGAAAAGAGCACTCTTCTACTCTACTGTGTTTCCTATAGGGGCAGAACAGTGAGCTTGCTCAAAACAAAAAACTGTGCTTCCTGCATAAGGCCCATAACTAGTTTAACTCTGCTTATGAAACTGACAAGAACAGTAGCTCCTCTTCAGTCCGATACACTGTACTTGCTGGGAACAGATGCGAGTGCTATTTGCACTGTGTATGTCAATGGGAGCACAATAGTGACTTTCCTTACCAGAAAATATCTCTTGCTCGTAGGACCAGAAACTGCATGTGATTCAACTCCATTTAGGACTGGGGAACAAGTGCTAGCTCGCCTTACATGAAACACACTCTGCTTTTGAGAAAAGAGCACTCTTCTACTCTACTGTGTTTCCTATGGGGTCCGAACAGTGAGCTTGCTCAGAACAAAAGAATTATGCTTCCTACAAACGGGCCAGATCTAGTTCAACTCTGCTTAGGAAACAAACAAGAACAGTAGCTCCTCTTCAGTCCAATACACTGTACTTGCGGGGAACAGACGCGAGTGCTATTTGCACTGTGTATGGCAATTGGAGCACAATAGTGACTTGTCTTACGAGAAAACAACTCTTGCTCGTAGGACAAAAAACTGCATGTGAGTCAACTCCATTGAGGACTGGGAAACAAACGCTAGCTCGACTTCCAAGAAACACACTCTGCTTTTGAGAAAAGAGCACTCTTCTACTCTACTGTGTTTCCTATGTGTTCCGAAAAGTGAGCTTGCTCAGAACAAAAAAACTGTGCTTCCTACACACAAGGCCATATCTAGTTCAAGTCTGCTTAGGAACCTGACAAAAACAGTAGATCCTCTTCAGTCCAATACACTGTACTTGGTGGGAACAGACGCCAGTGCTATTTGTGCTGTGTATGGCAATGGCAGCGCAATAGTGACTCTTCTTACCAGAAAACAACCCTTGCTCGTAGGACGAGAAACTGCATGTGATTCCACTCCATTTAGGACTGGGAAACAAATGCTAGCTCGCCTTACATGAAACACTCTCTGCTTTTGAGAAAAGAGCACTCTTCTACACTACATTGTTTCCTATTGGCTCCGTACAGTGAGCTTGCTTAGAACAAAAGAACTGTGCTTCCTACACACACAGGCCATATCTAGTTCAACTCTGATTAGGAAAGTGACAAGAACAGTAGCTCCTCTTCAGTCCGATACACTGTACTTGCTGGGAACAGACGCGAGTGCTATTTGCACTGTGTATGGCAATTGGAGCACAATAGTGACTCGTCTTACCAGAAAAAATCTCTTGCTCGTAGGACAAAAAATTGCATGTGACTCAACTCCATTTGGGACTGGGAAACAAATGCTAGCTCGCCTTACATGAAACACACTCTGCTTTTGAGAAAAGAGCACTCTTCTACTCTACTGTGTTTCCTATAGGGCCAGAACAGTGAGCTTGCTCAGAACAAAAGAACTGTGCTTTCTACACACACGGGCCATATCTAATTAAACTCTGCTTAGGAAACAAACAAGAACAGTAGCCCCTCTTCAGTCCAATACACTGTACTTGCGGGGAACAGACGCGAGTGCTATTTGCACTGTGTATGGAATTGGAGCACAATAGTGACTTGTCTTACCAGAAAATAACTCTTGCTCGTTGGACAAAAAACTGCATGTGACTCAACTCCATTTAGGACTGGGAAACAAACGCTAGCTCGACTTCCAAGAAACACACTCTGCTTTTGAGAAAAGAGCACTCTTCTACTCTACTGTGTTTCCTATGTGTTCCGAACAGTGAGCTTGCTCAGAACAAAAAAACTGTGCTTCCTACACACACGGCCATATCTAGTTCAAGTCTGCTTAGGAACCTGACAAGAACAGTAGATCCTCTTCAGTCCAATACACTATACTTGCTGGGAACAGACGCCAGTGCTATTTGTGCTGTGTATGGCAATGGCAGCGCAATAGTGACTCTTCTTACCAGAAAACAACTCTTGCTCGTAGGACCAGAAACTGCATGTGATTCAACTCCATTTAGGACTGGGAAACAAACTCTAGCTCGCTTTACAAGAAACACACTCTTCTTTTGAGAAAAGAGCACTCTCCTACTCTACTGTGTTTCCTATAGGGCCAGAACAGTGAGCTTGCTCAGAAAAAAAGAACTGTACTTCCTAAACACACGGGCCATATCTAGTTCAACTCTGCTTAGGAAACTGACAAGAACAGTAGCCCCGATTCAGTCCAATACACTGTACTTGCTGGGAAAAGACGGGAGTGCTATTTGCCTTGTGTAGGGCAATGGGAGCGCAATAGTGACTTTCCTTACCAGAAAAAAACTCTTGTTCGTAGGACTAGAAACTGCATGTGATTCAACTCCATTTAGGATTAGGAAACAAACGCTAGCTCGCCTTACAAAAACACACTCTGCTTTTGAGAAAAGAGCACTCTTCTTCTCTACTGTGTTTCCTATAGGGACAGAACAGTGAGCTTGCTCAGAACATAAGAACGGTGCTTCCTACACACACGGGCCATATCTAGTTGAACTCTGCTTAGGAAACTGACAAGAACAGTAGCTCCTCTTCAGTCCGATACACTGTACTTGCTGGGAACAGACGCTAGAGCTATTTGCACTATGTATGGCAAGGGGGGCACAATAGTGAATTTCCTTTACCAGAAAACAACTCTTGCTCTTATGGCCAGAAACTGCATGTGATTCAACTCCATTTAGGACTGGGAAACAAACGCTAGCTCGACTTCCAAGAAACACACTCTGCTTTTGAGAAAAGAGCACTCTTCTACTCTACTGTGTTTCCTATGTGTTCCGAAAAGTGAGCTTGCTCAGAACAAAAAAACTGTGCTTCCTACACACAAGGCCATATCTAGTTCAAGTCTGCTTAGGAACCTGACAAAAACAGTAGATCCTCTTCAGTCCAATACACTGTACTTGCTGGGAACAGACGCCAGTGCTATTTGTGCTGTGTATGGCAATGGCAGCGCAATAGTGACTCTTCTTACCAGAAAACAACCCTTGCTCGTAGGACGAGAAACTGCATGTGATTCCACTCCATTTAGGACTGGGAAACAAATGCTAGCTCGCCTTACATGAAACACTCTCTGCTTTTGAGAAAAGAGCACTCTTCTACACTACATTGTTTCCTATTGGCTCCGTACAGTGAGCTTGCTTAGAACAAAAGAACTGTGCTTCCTACACACACAGGCCATATCTAGTTCAACTCTGATTAGGAAAGTGACAAGAACAGTAGCTCCTCTTCAGTCCGATACACTGTACTTGCTGGGAACAGACGCGAGTGCTATTTGCACTGTGTATGGCAATTGGAGCACAATAGTGACTCGTCTTACCAGAAAAAATCTCTTGCTCGTAGGACAAAAAATTGCATGTGACTCAACTCCATTTGGGACTGGGAAACAAATGCTAGCTCGCCTTACAAGAAACACTCTGCTTTAGAGAAAAGAGCACTCTTCTACTCTACTGTGTTTCCTATGGGGCCAGAGCAGTGAGCTTGCTCAGAACATAAGAAAAGTGCTTCCTACACACACAGGCCATATCTAGTTCAACTCTGCTTAGGAACTTGACAAGAACAGTAGCACATCTTCAGTCCAATACACTGTAATTGCTGGGAACAGACGCATGTGCTATTTGCACTGTGTATGGCAATGGGAGCGCAATAGTGACTTTCCTTACCAGAAAACAACTCTTGCTCGTAGGACCAGAAACTGCATGGGATTCAACTCCATTTAGGACTGGGAAACAAACGCTAGCTCGCCTTACATGAAACACACTCTGCTTTTGGGAAAAGAGCACTCTTCTACTCTACTGTGTTTCCTATAGGGCCAGAACAGTGAGCTTGCTCAGAACAAAAGAACTGTGCTTTCTACACACACGGGCCATATCTAATTAAACTCTGCTTAGGAAACAAACAAGAACAGTAGCCCCTCTTCAGTCCAATACACTGTACTTGCGGGGAACAGACGCGAGTGCTATTTGCACTGTGTATGGAATTGGAGCACAATAGTGACTTGTCTTACCAGAAAATAACTCTTGCTCGTTGGACAAAAAACTGCATGTGACTCAACTCCATTTAGGACTGGGAAACAAACGCTAGCTCGACTTCCAAGAAACACACTCTGCTTTTGAGAAAAGAGCACTCTTCTACTCTACTGTGTTTCCTATGTGTTCCGAACAGTGAGCTTGCTCAGAACAAAAAAACTGTGCTTCCTACACACACGGCCATATCTAGTTCAAGTCTGCTTAGGAACCTGACAAGAACAGTAGATCCTCTTCAGTCCAATACACTATACTTGCTGGGAACAGACGCCAGTGCTATTTGTGCTGTGTATGGCAATGGCAGCGCAATAGTGACTCTTCTTACCAGAAAACAACTCTTGCTCGTAGGACCAGAAACTGCATGTGATTCAACTCCATTTAGGACTGGGAAACAAACTCTAGCTCGCTTTACAAGAAACACACTCTTCTTTTGAGAAAAGAGCACTCTCCTACTCTACTGTGTTTCCTATAGGGCCAGAACAGTGAGCTTGCTCAGAAAAAAAGAACTGTACTTCCTAAACACACGGGCCATATCTAGTTCAACTCTGCTTAGGAAACTGACAAGAACAGTAGCCCCGATTCAGTCCAATACACTGTACTTGCTGGGAAAAGACGGGAGTGCTATTTGCCTTGTGTAGGGCAATGGGAGCGCAATAGTGACTTTCCTTACCAGAAAAAAACTCTTGTTCGTAGGACTAGAAACTGCATGTGATTCAACTCCATTTAGGATTAGGAAACAAACGCTAGCTCGCCTTACAAAAACACACTCTGCTTTTGAGAAAAGAGCACTCTTCTTCTCTACTGTGTTTCCTATAGGGACAGAACAGTGAGCTTGCTCAGAACATAAGAACGGTGCTTCCTACACACACGGGCCATATCTAGTTGAACTCTGCTTAGGAAACTGACAAGAACAGTAGCTCCTCTTCAGTCCGATACACTGTACTTGCTGGGAACAGACGCTAGAGCTATTTGCACTATGTATGGCAAGGGGGGCACAATAGTGAATTTCCTTTACCAGAAAACAACTCTTGCTCTTATGGCCAGAAACTGCATGTGATTCAACTCCATTTAGGACTGGGAAACAAACGCTAGCTCGACTTCCAAGAAACACACTCTGCTTTTGAGAAAAGAGCACTCTTCTACTCTACTGTGTTTCCTATGTGTTCCGAAAAGTGAGCTTGCTCAGAACAAAAAAACTGTGCTTCCTACACACAAGGCCATATCTAGTTCAAGTCTGCTTAGGAACCTGACAAAAACAGTAGATCCTCTTCAGTCCAATACACTGTACTTGCTGGGAACAGACGCCAGTGCTATTTGTGCTGTGTATGGCAATGGCAGCGCAATAGTGACTCTTCTTACCAGAAAACAACCCTTGCTCGTAGGACGAGAAACTGCATGTGATTCCACTCCATTTAGGACTGGGAAACAAATGCTAGCTCGCCTTACATGAAACACTCTCTGCTTTTGAGAAAAGAGCACTCTTCTACACTACATTGTTTCCTATTGGCTCCGTACAGTGAGCTTGCTTAGAACAAAAGAACTGTGCTTCCTACACACACAGGCCATATCTAGTTCAACTCTGATTAGGAAAGTGACAAGAACAGTAGCTCCTCTTCAGTCCGATACACTGTACTTGCTGGGAACAGACGCGAGTGCTATTTGCACTGTGTATGGCAATTGGAGCACAATAGTGACTCGTCTTACCAGAAAAAATCTCTTGCTCGTAGGACAAAAAATTGCATGTGACTCAACTCCATTTGGGACTGGGAAACAAATGCTAGCTCGCCTTACAAGAAACACACTCTGCTTTAGAGAAAAGAGCACTCTTCTACTCTACTGTGTTTCCTATGGGGCCAGAGCAGTGAGCTTGCTCAGAACATAAGAAAAGTGCTTCCTACACACACGGGCCATATCTAGTTCAACTCTGCTTAGGAACTTGACAAGAACAGTAGCACATCTTCAGTCCAATACACTGTAATTGCTGGGAACAGACGCATGTGCTATTTGCACTGTGTATGGCAATGGGAGCGCAATAGTGACTTTCCTTACCAGAAAACAACTCTTGCTCGTAGGACCAGAAACTGCATGTGATTCAACTCCATTTAGGACTGGGAAACAAACTCTAGCTCGCTTTACAAGAAACACACTCTTCTTTTGAGAAAAGAGCACTCTCCTACTCTACTGTGTTTCCTATAGGGCCAGAACAGTGAGCTTGCTCAGAAAAAAAGAACTGTACTTCCTAAACACACGGGCCATATCTAGTTCAACTCTGCTTAGGAAACTGACAAGAACAGTAGCCCCGATTCAGTCCAATACACTGTACTTGCTGGGAAAAGACGGGAGTGCTATTTGCCTTGTGTAGGGCAATGGGAGCGCAATAGTGACTTTCCTTACCAGAAAAAAACTCTTGTTCGTAGGACTAGAAACTGCATGTGATTCAACTCCATTTAGGATTAGGAAACAAACGCTAGCTCGCCTTAGAAAAACACACTCTGCTTTTGAGAAAAGAGCACTCTTCTTCTCTACTGTGTTTCCTATAGGGACAGAACAGTGAGCTTGCTCAGAACATAAGAACGGTGCTTCCTACACACACGGGCCATATCTAGTTGAACTCTGCTTAGGAAACTGACAAGAACAGTAGCTCCTCTTCAGTCCGATACACTGTACTTGCTGGGAACAGACGCTAGAGCTATTTGCACTATGTATGGCAAGGGGAGCACAATAGTGAATTTCCTTTACCAGAAAACAACTCTTGCTCTTATGGCCAGAAACTGCATGTGATTCAACTCCATTTAGGACTGGGAAACAAACGCTAGCTCGCCTTACAAGAACACTCTCTGCTTTTGAGATAAGAGCACTCTTCTACTCTACTGGGTTTCCTATGGTGTCGGAACAGTGAGCTTGCTCAGAACAAAAGAACTGTGCTTCCTACACACACGGCCATATCTAGTTCATGTCTGCTTAGGAACCTGACAAGAACAGTAGATCCTCTTCAGTCCAATACACTGTACTTGATGGGAACAGACGCCAGTGCTATTTGTCCTGTGTATGGCAATGGCAGCGCAATAGTGACTCTTCTTACCATAAAACAACTCTTGCTCTTAGGACTAGAAACTGCATGTGATTCAACTCCATTTAGGACTGGGAAACAAACGCTAGCTCGCCTTACAAGAAACACACTCTGCTTTAGAGAATAGAGCACTATTCTACTCTAGTGTTTTTCCTACAGGACCAGAAGAGTGAGCTTGCTCAAAACAAAAAACTGTGCTTCCTACATACGGCCCATAACTAGTTCAACTCTGCTTATGAAACTGACAAGAACAGTAGCTCCTCTTCAGTCCGATACACTGTACTTGCTGGGAACAGACGCGAGTGCTATTTGCACTGTGTATGTCAATGGGAGCGCAATAGTGACTTTCCTTACCAGAAAACATCTCTTGCTCGTAGGACCAGAAACTGCATGTGATTCAACTCCATTTAGGACTGGGGAACAAGTGCTAGCTCGCCTTACATGAAACACACTCTGCTTTTGAGAAAAGAGCACTCTTCTATTCTACTGTGTTTCCTATGGGGTCCGAACAGTGAGCTTGCTCAGAACAAAAGAACTGTGCTTCCTACACACGGGCCATATCTAGTTCAACTCTGCTTAGGAAACAAACAAGAACAGTAGCTCCTCTTCAGTCCAATACACTGTACTTGCTGGGAACAGACGCGAGTGCTATTTGCACTGTGTATGGCAATTGGAGCACAATAGTGACTCGTCTTACCAGAAAAAATCTCTTGCTCGTAGGACAAAAAACTGCATGTGACTCAACTCCATTTAGGACTGGGAAACAAATGCTAGCTCGCCTTACAAGAAACACACTCTACTTTAGAGAAAAGAGCACTCTTCTACTCTACTGTGTTTCCTATGGGGCCAGAGCAGTGAGCTTGCTCAGAACATAAGAAATGTGCTTCCTACACACACGGGCCATATCTAGTTCAACTCTGCTTAGGAACTTGACAAGAACAGTAGCACATCTTCAGTCCAATACACTGTAATTGCTGGGAACAGACGCATGTTCTATTTGCACTGTGTATGGCAATGGGAGCGCAATAGTGACTTTCCTTACCAGAAAACAACTCTTGCTCGTAGGACCAGAAACTGTATGGGACTCAACTCCATTTAGGACTGGGAAACAAACGCTAGCTCGCCTTACAAGAAACACACTCTGCTTTTGAGAAAAGAGCACTCTTCTACTCTACTGTGTTTCCTATAGGGCCAGAACAGTGAGCTTGCTCAGAACAAAAGAACTGTGCTTCCTACAGACGGGCCATAACTAGTTCAACTCTGCTTAGGAAACAAACAAGAACAGTAGCTCCTCTTCAGTCCAATACACTGTACTTGCAGGGAACAGACGCGAGTGCTATTTGGATTGTGTATGGCATTGGAGCACAATAGTGACTTGTCTTACCAGAAAATAACTCTTGCTCGTTGGACAAAAAACTGCATGTGACTCAACTCCATTTAGGACTAGGAAACAAACGCTACCTCGACTTCCAAGAAACACACTCTGCTTTTGAGAAAAGAGCACTCTTCTACTCTACTGTGTTTCCTATGTGTTCCGAAAAGTGAGCTTGCTCAGAACAAAAAAACTGTGCTTCCTACACACACGGCCATATCTAGTTCAAGTCTGCTTAGGAACCTGACAAGAACAGTAGATCCTCTTCAGTCCAATACACTGTACTTGCTGGGAACAGACGCCAGTGCTATTTGTCCTGTGTATGGCAATGGCAGCGCAATAGTGACTCTTCTTGCCAGAAAACAACTCTTGCTTGTAGGACCAGAAACTGCATGTGATTCAACTCCATTTAGGACTAGGAAACAAACGCTAGCTCGCCTTACAAAAACACACTCTGCTTTTGAGAAAAGAGCACTCTTCTACTCTACTGTGTTTCCAATAGGGCCAGAACAGTGAGCTTGTTCAGAACATAAGAACTGTGCTTCCTACACACACGGGCCATATCTAGTTCAACTCTGCTTAGGAAACTGACAAGAACAGTCGCTCCTCTTCATTCCGATACACTGTACTTGCTGGGAATAGACGCGAGAGCTATTTGCACTATGTATGGCAAGGGGAGCGCAATAGTGACTTTCCTTACCAGAAAACAACTCTTGCTCTTAGGACCAGAAACTGCATGTGATTCAACTCCATTTAGGACTGGGAAACAAACACTAGCTCGCCTTACAAGAACGCACTCTGCTTTTGAGAAAAGAGCACTCTTCTACTCTACAGTGTTTCCTATGTTGTCCGAACAGTGATCTTGCTCAGAACAAAAGAACTGTGCTTCCTACACACACGGCCATATCTAGTTCAAGTCTGCTTAGGAACCTGACAAGAACAGTAGATCCTCTTCAGTCCAATACACTGTACTTGCTGGGAACAGACGCCAGTGCTCTTTGTGCTGTGTATGGCAATGGCAGCGCAATAGTGACTCTTCTTACCATAAAACAACACTTGCTCTTAGGACTAGAAACTGCATGTGATTCAACTCCATTTAAGACTGGGAAACAAACGCTAGCTGCCCTTACAAGAAACACACTCTGCTTTAGAGAAAAGAGCACTCTTCTACTCTACTGTGTTTCCTATAGGGCCAGAACAGTGAGCTTGCTCAAAACAAAAGAACTGTGCTTCCTACATACGGCCATAACTAGTTCAACTCTGCTTAGGAAACTGACAAGAACTGTAGCTCCTCTTCAGTCCGATACACTGTACTTGCTGGGAACAGACGCGAGTGCTATTTGCACTGTGTATGTCAATGGGAGCGCAATAGTGACTTTCCTTACCAGAAAACAACTCTTGTTCGTAGGACCAGAAACTGCATGTGATTCCACTCCATTTAGGACTGGGGAACAAGTGCTAGCTCGCCTTACATGAAACACACTCTGCTTTTGAGAAAAGAGCACTCTTCTACTCTACTGTGTTTCCTATAGGGCCAGAACAGTGAGCTTGCTCAGAACAAAAGAACTGTGCTTCCTACACACGGGCCATAACTAGTTCAACTCTGCTTAGGAAAATGAAAAGAACAGTAGCTCCTCTTCAGTCCGATACACTGTATTTGCGGGGAACAGACGCGAGTGCTATTTGCACTGTGTATGGCATTGGAGCACAATAGTGACTTGTCTTACCAGAAAATAACTCTTGCTCGTTGGACAAAAAACTGCATGTGACTCAACTCCATTTAGGACTGGGAAACAAACGCTAGCTCGACTTCCAAGAAACACACTCTGCTTTTGAGAAAAGAGCACTCTTCTACTCTACTGTGTTTCCTACGTGTTCTGAACAATGAGCTTGCTCAGAACAAAAAAACTGTGCTTCCTACACACACGGCCATATCTAGTTCAAGTCTGCTTAGGAACCTGACAAGAACAGTAGATCCTCTTCAGTCCAATACACTGTACTTGCTGGGAACAGACGCCACTGCTATTTGTCCTGTGTATGGCAATGGCAGCGCAATAGTGACTCTTCTTACCAGAAAACAACTTTTGCTTGTAGGACCAGAAACTGCATGTGATTCAACTCCATTTAGGACTAGGAAACAAATGCTAGCTCGACTTACAAAAACACACTCTGCTTTTGAGAAAAGAGCACTCTTCTACTCTACTGTGTTTCCAATAGTGCCAGAACAGTGAGCTTGTTCAGAACATAAGAACTGTGCTTCCTACACACACGGGCCATATCTAGTTCAACTCTGCTTAGGAAACTGACAAGAACAGTAGCTCCTCTTCAGTCCGATACACTGTACTTGCTGGGAATAGACGCGAGAGCTATTTGCACTATGTATGGCAAGGGGAGCGCAATAGTGACTTTCCTTACCAGAAAACAACTCTTGCTCTTAGGACCAGAAACTGCATGAGATTCAACTCCATTTAGGACTGGGAAACAAACGCTAGCTCGCCTTACATGAAACACACTCTGCTTTTGAGAAAAGAGCACTCTTCTACTCTATTGTGTTTCCTATGGGGTCCGAACAGTGAGCTTGCTCAGAACAAAAGTACTGTGCCTCCTACACACACGGGCCATATCTAGTTCAACTCTGCTTAGGAAACAAACAAGAACAGTAGCTCCTCTTCAGTCCAATACACTATACTTGCGGGGAACAGACGCGAGTGCTATTTGCACTGTGTATGGCAATTGGAGCACAACAGTGACTTGTCTTACGAGAAAACAACTCTTGCTCGTAGGACAAAAAACAGCATGTGACTCAACTCCATTTAGGACTGGGAAACAAACGCTAGCTCGCCTTACAAGAAACACACTCTGCTTTTGAGAAAAGAGCACTCTTCTACTCAACTGTGTTTCCTATGTGTTCCGAAAAGTGAGCTTGCTCAGAACAAAAAAACTGTGCTTCCTACACACAAGGCCATATCTAGTTCAAGTCTGCTTGGGAAACTGACAAGAACAGTAGATCCTCTTCAGTCCAATACACTGTACTTGCGGGGAATAGACACGAGTGCTATTTGCACTGTGTATGGCATTGGAGATCAATAGTGACTTGTCTTACCAGAAAACAACTCTTGCTCGTAGGACAAAAAACTGCATGTGACTCAACTCCATTTAGGACTGGGAAACAAATGCTAGCTCGACTTCCAAGAAACACATTCTGCTTTTGAGAAAAGAGCACTCTTCTACTCTACTGTGTTTCCTATGTGTTCCGAACAGTGAGCTTGCTCAGAACAAAAAAACTGTGCTTCCTACACACACGGCCAATCTAGTTCCAGTTTGCTTAGGAACCTGACAAGAACAGTAGATCCTCTTCAGTCCAATACACTGTACTTGCTGGGAACAGACGCCAGTGCTATTTGTCCTGTGTATGGCAATGGCAGCGCAATAGTGACTCTTCTTACCAGAAAACAACTCTTGCTTGTAGGACCAGAAACTGCATGTGATTCAACTCCATTTAGGACTAGGAAACAAACGCTAGCTCGACTTACAAAAACACACTCTGCTTTTGAGAAAAGAGCACTTTTCTACTCTACTGAGTTTCCAATAGGGCCAGAACAGTGAGCTTGTTCAGAACATAAGAACTGTGCTTCCTACACACACGGGCCATATCTAGTATAACTCTGCTTAGGAAACTGACAAGAACATTAGCTCCTCTTCAGTCCAATACACTGTACTTGCTGGGAATAGACGCGAGAGCTATTTGCACTATGTATGGCAAGGGGAGCACAATAGTGACTTTCCTTACCAGAAAACAACTCTTGCTCTTAGGACCAGAAACTGCATGAGATTCAACTCCATTAAGGACTGGGAAACAAACGCTAGCTTGCCTTACAAGAAACACCCTCTGCTTTTGAGAAAAGAGCACTCTTCAACTCTACTGTGTTTCCTATGATATCTGAACTGTGAGCTTGCTCAGAACAAAAGAACTGTGCTTCCTACACACGGCCATATCTAGTTCAATTCTGCTTAGGAACCTGACAAGAACAGTAGATCCTCTTCAGTCCAATACACTGTACTTGCTGGGAACAGACGCCAGTGCTATTTGTCCTGTGTATGGCAATGGCAGTGCAATAGTGACTCTTCTTAACAGAAAACAAATCTTGCTCGTAGGACCAGAAACTGCATGTGATTCCACTCCATTTAGGACTGGGAAACAAACTCTAGCTCGCTTTACAAGAAACACACTCTGCTTTTGAGAAAAGATCACTCTTCTACTCTTCTGTGTTTCCTATAGGGCCAGAACAGTGAGCTTGCTCAGAAAAAAAGAACTGTACTTCCTACACACACGGGCCATATCTAGTTCAACTCTGCTTAGGAAACTGAGAAGAACAGTAGCTCCTTTTCAGTCCAATACACTGTACTTGCTGGGAACAGACGGGAGGGCTATTTGCACTGTGTATGGCAATGGGAGCGCAATAGTGACTTTCCTTACCAGAAAACAACTCCTGCTCGTAGGACCAGAAACTGCATGTGATTCCACTCCATTTAGGACTGGGAAACAAATGCTAGCTCGCCTTTCAATAAACACATTCTGCTTTAGAGAAAAGAGCACTCTTCTACTCTACTGTGTTTCCTATGGGGTCAAAACAGTGAGCTTGCTCAGAACAAAAGAACTGTGCTTCCTACACACGCGGGCATTATCTAGTTCAACTCTGCTTAGGAAACTGACAAGAACAGTAGCTCCTCTTCAGTCCGATACACTGTACTTGCTGAGAACAGACGCGAGTGCTATTTGCACAGTGTATGGCAATGGGAGCGCAATAGTGACTTTCCTTACCAGAAAACAACTCTTGCTCGTAGGACCAGAAACTGCATGTGATTCAACTCCATTTAGGACTGGGAAAGAAATGCTAGCTCGCCTTACAAGAAACACACTCTGCTTTTGAGAAAAGAGCACTCTTCTACTCTACTGTGTTTCCTATGGGGTCCGAACAGTTAGCTTGCTCAGAACAAAAGAACTGTGCTTTCTACACACACGGGCCATATCTAATTAAACTCTGCTTAGGAAACAAACAAGAACAGTAGCTCCTCTTCAGTCCAATACACTGTACTTGCGAGGAACAGACGCGAGTGCTCTTTGCACTGTGTATGGAATTGGAGCACAATAGTGACTTGTCTTACCAGAAAATAACTCTTGCTCGTTGGACAAAAAACTGCATGTGACTCAACTCCATTTAGGACTGGGAAACAAACGCTAGCTCAACTTCCAAGAAACACACTCTGCTTTTGAGAAAAGAGCACTCTTCTACTCTACTGTGTTTCCTATGTGTTCCGAACAGTGAGCTTGCTCAGAACAAAAAAACTGTGCTTCCTACACACACGGCCATATCTAGTTCAAGTCTGCTTAGGAAAATGACAAGAACAGTAGATCCTCTTCAGTCCAATACACTATACTTGCTGGGAACAGACGCCAGTGCTATTTGTGCTGTGTATGGCAATGGCAGCGCAATAGTGACTCTTCTTACCAGAAAACAACTCTTGCTCGTAGGACCAGAAACTGCATGTGATTCAACTCCATTTAGGACTGGGAAACAAACTCTAGCTCGCTTTACAAGAAACACACTCTGCTTTTGAGAAAAGAGCACTCTTCTACTCTACTGTGTTTCCTATAGGGCCAGAACAGTGAGCTTGCTCAGAAAAAAAGAACTGTACTTCCTAAACACACGGGCCATATCTAGTTCAACTCTGCTTAGGAAACTGACAAGAACAGTAGCCCCGATTCAGTCCAATACACTGTACTTGCTGGGAAAAGATGGGAGTGCTATTTGCCTTGTGCAGGGCAATGGGAGCGCAATAGTGACTTTCCTTACCAGAAAAAAAACTCTTGTTCGTAGGACTAGAAACTGCATGTGATTCAACTCCATTTAGGATTAGGAAACAAACGCTAGCTCGCCTTACAAAAACACACTCTGCTTTTGAGAAAAGAGCACTCTTCTACTCTACTGTGTTTCCTATAGTGCCAGAACAGTGAGCTTGCTCAGAACATAAGAACGGTGCTTCCTACACACACGGGCCATATCTAGTTGAACTCTGCTTAGGAAACTGACAAGAACAGTAGCTCCTCTTCAGTCCGATACACTGTACTTGCTGGGAACAGACGCTAGAGCTATTTGCACTATGTATGGCAAGGGGAGCACAATAGTGAATTTCCTTTACCAGAAAACAACTCTTGCTCTTATGACCAGAAACTGCATGTGATTCAACTCCATTTAGGACTGGGAAACAAACGCTAGCTCGCCTTACAAGAACACTCTCTGCTTTTGAGATAAGAGCACTCTTCTACTCTACTGGGTTTCCTATGGTGTCCGAACAGTGAGCTTGCTCAGAACAAAAGAACTGTGCTTCCTACACACACGGCCATATCTAGTTCAAGTCTGCTTAGGAACCTGACAAGAACAGTAGATCCTCTTCAGTCCAATACACTGTACTTGCTGGGAACAGACGCCAGTGCTATTTGTCCTGTGTATGGCAATGGCAGCGCAATAGTGACTCTTCTTACCATAAAACAACTCTTGCTCTTAGGACTAGAAACTGCATGTGATTCAACTCCATTTAGGACTGGGAAACAAACGCTAGCTCGCCTTACAAGAAATACACTCTGCTTTAGAGAAAAGAGCACTATTCTACTCTACTGTGTTTCCTACAGGACCAGAAGAGTGAGCTTGCTCAAAACAAAAAACTGTGCTTCCTACATACGGCCCATAACTAGTTCAACTCTGCTTATGAAACTGACAAGAACAGTAGCTCCTCTTCAGTCCGATACACTGTACTTGCCTGGAACAGACTCGAGTGCTATTTGCACTGTGTATGTCAATGGGAGCGCAATAGTGACTTTCCTTACCAGAAAACATCTCTTGCTCGTAGGACCAGAAACTGCATGTGATTCAACTCCATTTAGGACTGGGGAACAAGTGCTAGCTCGCCTTACATGAAACACACTCTGCTTTTGAGAAAAGAGCACTCTTCTATTCTACTGTGTTTCCTATGGGGTCCGAACAGTGAGCTTGCTCAGAACAAAAGAACTGTGCTTCCTACACCCACGGCCATATCTAGTTCAACTCTGCTTAGGAAACAAACAAGAACAGTAGCTCCTCTTCAGTCCAATACACTGTACTTGCTGGGAACAGACGCCAGTGCTATTTGCACTGTGCATGGCAATTGGAGCACAATAGTGACTTGTCTTACGAGAAAACAACTCTTGCTCATAGGACAATAAACTGCATGTGAGTCAACTCCATTGAGGACTGGGAAACAAACGCTAGCTCGACTTACAAGAAACACACTCTCCTTTTGAGAAAAGAGCACTCTTCTACTCTACTATGTTTCCTAAGTGTCCCGAAAAGTGAGCTTGCTCAGAACAAAAGAACTGTGCTTCCTACACACACGGCCATATCTAGTTCAATTCTGCTTAGGAACCTGACAAGAACAGTAGATCCTCTTCAGTCCAATACACTGTACTTGCTGGGAACAGACGCCAGTGCTATTTGTCCTATGTATGGCAATGGCAGCGCAATAGTGACTCTTCTTACCAGAATACATCTCTTGCTCGTAGGACTAGAAACTGCATGTGATTCAACTCCATTTAGGACTGGGAAAGAAACGCTAGCTCGCCTTACAAGAAACACACTCTGCTTTAGAGAAAAGAGCACTCTTCCACTTTACTGTGTTTGCTATAGGGCCAGAACAGTGAGCTTGCTCAGAACAAAAGAACTGTGCTTTCTACACACGGGACATAACTAGTTCAACTCTTCTTAGGAAACTGACAAGAACAGCAGCTCCTCTTCAGTCCAATACACTGTACTTGCTGGGAACAGACGCGAGTGCTGTTTGCACTGTGTATGGCAATGGGAGCGCAATAGTGACTTTCCTTACCAGAAAACAACTCTTGATTGTAGGACCAGAAACTGCATGTGATCAACTCCATTTAGGACTCAGAAACAAATGCTGGCTCGCCTTACATGAAACACACTCTGCTTTTGAGAAAAGAGCACTCATCTACTCTACTGTTTTTCCTATGGTGTCCGAACAGTGAGCTTGCTCAGAACAAAAGAACTGTGCTTCCTACACACGGGCCATAACTAGTTCAACTCTGCCTAGGAAACTGACAAGAACAGTAGCTCCTCTTCAGTCCAATACACTGTACTTGCGAGGAACAGACGCGAGTGCTATTTGCACTGTGTATGGAATTGGAGCACAATAGTGACTTGTCTTACCAGAAAATAACTCTTGCTCGTTGGACAAAAAACTGCATGTGACTCAACTCCATTTAGGACTGGGAAACAAACGCTAGCTCGACTTCCAAGAAACACACTCTGCTTTTGAGAAAAGAGCACTCTTCTACTCTACTGTGTTTCCTATGATGTCCGAACAGTGAGCTTGCTCAGAACAAAAAAACTGTGCTTCCTACACACACGGCCATATCTAGTTCAAGTCTGCTTAGGAACCTGACAAGAACAGTAGATCCTCTTCAGTCCAATACACTATACTTTCTGGGAACAGACGCCAGTGCTATTTGTGCTGTGTATGGCAATGGCAGCGCAATAGTGACTCTTATTAACAGAAAACAACTCTTGCTCGTAGGACCAGAAACTGCATGTGATTCAACTCCATTTAGGACTGGGAAACAAACTCTAGCTCGCTTTACAAGAAACACACTCTGCTTTAGAGAAAAGAGCACTCTTCTACTCTACTGTGTTTCCTATAGGGCCAGAACAGTGAGCTTGCTCAGAAAAAAAGAACTGTACTTCCTAAACACACGGGCCATATCTAGTTCAACTCTGCTTAGGAAACTGACAAGAACAGTAGCCCCGATTCAGTCCAATACACTGTACTTGCTGGGAAAAGACGGGAGTGCTATTTGCCTTGTGCAGGGCAATGGGAGCGCAATAGTGACTTTCCTTACCAGAAAAAAACTCTTGTTCGTAGGACTAGAAACTGCATGTGATTCAACTCCATTTAGGATTAGGAAACAAACGCTAGCTTGCCTTACAAAAACACACTCTGCTTTTGAGAAAAGAGCACTCTTCTACTCTACTGGGTTTCCTATAGGGCCAGAACAGTGAGCTTGCTCAGAACATAAGAACGGTGCTTCCTACACACACAGGCCATATCTAGTTCAACTCTGCTTAGGAAAGTGACAAGAACAGTAGCTCCTCTTCAGTCCGATACACTGTACTTGCTGGGAACAGACGTGAGTGCTATTTGCACTGTGTATGGCAATTGGAGCACAATAGTGACTCGTCTTACCAGAAAAAATCTCTTGCTCGTAGGACAAAAAACTGCATGTGACTCAACTCCATTTAGGACTGGGAAACAAATGCTAGCTCGCCTTACAAGAAACACACTCTGCTTTAGAGAAAAGAGCACTCTTCTACTCTACTGTGTTTCCTATGGGGCCAGAGCAGTGAGCTTGCTCAGAACATAAGAACTGTGCTTCCTACACACACGGGCCATATCTAGTTCAACTCTGCTTAGGAACTTGACAAGAACAGTAGCACATCTTCAGTCCAATACACTGTAATTGCTGGGAACAGACGCATGTGCTATTTGCACTGTGTATGGCAATGGGAGCGCAATAGTGACTTTCCTTACCAGAAAACAACTCTTGCTCGTAGGACCAGAAACTGCATGGGATTCAACTCCATTTTGGACTGGGAAACAAACGCTAGCTCGCCTTACAAGAAACACACTCTGCTTTTGAGAAAAGAGCACTCTTCTACTCTACTGTGTTTCCTATAGGGCCAGAACAGTGAGCTTGCTCAGAACAAAAGAACTGTGCTTCCTACACACGGGCCATAACTAGTTCATCTCTGCTTAGGAAACTGACAAGAACAGTAGCTCCTCTTCAGTCCGATACACTGTACTTGCTGAGAACAGACGCGAGTGCTATTTGCACTGTGTATTGCAATGGGAGCGCAATAGTGACTTTCCTTACCAGAAAACAACTCTTGCTCGTAGGACCAGAAACTGCATGTGATTCAACTCCATTTAGGACTGGGAAAGAAATGCTAGCTCGACTTCCAAGAAACACACTCTGCTTTTGAGAAAAGAGCACTCTTCTACTCTACTGTGTTTCCTATGGGGTCCGAACAGTGAGCTTGCTCAGAACAAAAGAACTGTGCTTTCTACACACACGGGCCATATCTAATTAAACTCTGCTTAGGAAACAAACAAGAACAGTAGCTCCTCTTCAGTCCAATACACTGTACTTGCGGGGAACAGACCCGAGTGCTATTTGGATTGTGTATGGCATTGGAGCACAATAGTGACTTGTCTTACCAGAAAATAACTCTTGCTCGTTGGACAAAAAACTGCATGTGACTCAACTCCATTTAGGACTAGGAAACAAACGCTAGCTCGACTTCCAAGAAACACACTCTGCTTTTGAGAAAAGAGCACTCTTCTACTCTACTGTGTTTCCTATGTGTTCCGAACAGTGAGCTTGATCAGAACAAAAAAACTGTGCTTCCTACACACACGGCCATATCTAGTTCAAGTCTGCTTAGGAACCTGACAAGAACAGTAGATCTTCTTCAGTCCAATACACTGTACTTGCTGGGAACAGACGCCAGTGCTATTTGTCCTGTGTATGGCAATGGCAGCGCAATAGTGACTCTTCTTACCAGAAAACAACTCTTGCTTGTAGGACCAGAAACTGCATGTGATTCAACTCCATTTAGGACTAGGAAACAAACGCTAGCTCGCCTTACAAAAACACACTCTGCTTTTGAGAAAAGAGCACTCTTCTACTCTACTGTGTTTCCAATAGGGCCAGAACAGTGAGCTTGTTCAGAACATAAGAACTGTGCTTCCTACACACACGGGCCATATCTAGTTCAACTCTGCTTAGGAAACTGACAAGAACAGTAGCTCCTCTTCAGTCCGATACACTGTACTTGCTGGGAATAGACGCGAGAGCTATTTGCACTATGTATGGCAAGGGGAGCGCAATAGTGACTTTCCTTACCAAAAAACAACTCTTGCTCTTAGGACCAGAAACTGCATGAGAATCAACTCGATTTAGGACTGGGAAACAAACGCTAGCTCGCCTTACAAGAAACACACTCTGCTTTTGAGAAAAGAGCACTCATCTACTCTACTGTTTTTCCTATGGTGTCCGAACAGTGAGCTTGCTCAGAACAAAAGAACTGTGCTTCCTACACCCACAGCCATATCTAGTTCAAGTCTGCTTAGGGAACTGACAAGAACAGTAGCTCCTCTTCAGTCCAATACACTGTACTTGCTGGGAACAGACGCCAGTGCTATTTGCACTGTGCATGGCAATTGGAGCACAATAGTGACTTGTCTTACGAGAAAACAACTCTTGCTCATAGGACAATAAACTGCATGTGAGTCAACTCCATTGAGGACTGGGAAACAAACGCTAGCTCGACTTACAAGAAACACACTCTGGTTTTGAGAAAAGAGCACTCTTCTACTCTACTATGTTTCCTAAGTGTTCCGAAAAGTGAGCTTGCTCAGAGCAAAAGAACTGTGCTTCCTACACACACGGCCATATCTAGTTCAATTCTGCTTAGGAACCTGACAAGAACAGTAGATCCTCTTCAGTCCAATACACTGTACTTGCTGGGAACAGACGCCAGTGCTATTTGTCCTATGTATGGCAATGGCAGCGCAATAGTGACTCTTCTTACCAGAATACATCTCTTGCTCGTAGGACTAGAAACTGCATGTGATTCAACTCCATTTAGGACTGGGAAAGAAACGCTAGCTCGCCTTACAAGAAACACACTCTGCTTTAGAGAAAAGAGCACTCTTCCACTTTACTGTGTTTCCTATAGGGCCAGAACAGTGAGCTTGCTCAGAACAAAAGAACTGTGCTTTCTACACACGGGACATAACTAGTTCAACTCTTCTTAGGAAACTGACAAGAACAGCAGCTCCTCTTCAGTCCGATACACTGTACTTGCTGGGAACAGACGCGAGTGCTGTTTGCACTGTGTATGGCAATGGGAGCGCAATAGTGACTTTCCTTACCAGAAAACAACTCTTGATTTTAAGACCAGAAACTGCATGTGATCAACTCCATTTAGGACTGGGAAACAAATGCTGGCTCGCCTTACCTGATACACACTCTGCTTTTGAGAAAAGAGCACTCTTATACTCTACTGTGTTTTTTATGTGTTCCGAACAGTGAGCTTGCTCAGAACAAAAGAACTGTGCTTCCTACACACACGGGCCATATCTAGTTCAACTCTGCTTAGGAAACTGACAAGAACAGTATCTCCTCTTCAGTCCGATACACTGTACTTGCTGGGAACAGACGCGAGTGCTATTTGCACTGTGTATGGCAATTGGAGCACAATAGTGACTCGTCTTACCAGAAAAAAACTCTTGCTCGTAGGACAAAAAACTGCATGTGACTCAACTCCATTTAGGACTGGGAAACAAACGCTAGCTCGCCTTACAAGAAACACACTCTGTTTTAGAGAAAAGAGCACTCTTCTACTCCACTGTGTTTCCTAGGGGCCAGAGCAGTGAGCTTGCTCAGAACATAAAAACTGTGCTTCATACACACACGGGCCATATCTAGTTGAACTCTGCTTAGGAACCTGACAAGAACAGGAGCTCCTCTTCAGTCAAATACACTGTAATTGCTGGGAACAGATGCATGTGCTATTTGCACTGTGTATGGCAATGGGAGCACAATAGTGACTTTCCTTACCAGAAAACAACTCTTGCTCGTAGGACCAGAAACTGCATGGGATTCAACTCCATTTAGGACTGGGAAACAAACGCTAGCTCGCCTTACCAGAAACACACTCTGCTTTTGAGAAAAGAGCACTCATCTACTCTACTGTTTTTCCTATGGTGTCCGAACAGTGAGCTTGCTCAGAACAAAAGAACTGTGCTTCCTACACACGGGCCATAACTAGTTCAACTCTGCCTAGGAAACTGACAAGAACAGTAGCTCCTCTTCAGTCCAATACACTGTACTTGCGAGGAACAGACGCGAGTGCTATTTGCACTGTGTATGGAATTGGAGCACAATAGTGACTTGTCTTACCAGAAAATAACTCTTGCTCGTTGGACAAAAAACTGCATGTGACTCAACTCCATTTAGGACTGGGAAACAAACGCTAGCTCGACTTCCAAGAAACACACTCTGCTTTTGAGAAAAGAGCACTCTTCTACTCTACTGTGTTTCCTATGATGTCCGAACAGTGAGCTTGCTCAGAACAAAAAAACTGTGCTTCCTACACACACGGCCATATCTAGTTCAAGTCTGCTTAGGAACCTGACAAGAACAGTAGATCCTCTTCAGTCCAATACACTATACTTTCTGGGAACAGACGCCAGTGCTATTTGTGCTGTGTATGGCAATGGCAGCGCAATAGTGACTCTTATTAACAGAAAACAACTCTTGCTCGTAGGACCAGAAACTGCATGTGATTCAACTCCATTTAGGACTGGGAAACAAACTCTAGCTCGCTTTACAAGAAACACACTCTGCTTTAGAGAAAAGAGCACTCTTCTACTCTACTGTGTTTCCTATAGGGCCAGAACAGTGAGCTTGCTCAGAAAAAAAGAACTGTACTTCCTAAACACACGGGCCATATCTAGTTCAACTCTGCTTAGGAAACTGACAAGAACAGTAGCCCCGATTCAGTCCAATACACTGTACTTGCTGGGAAAAGACGGGAGAGCTATTTGCCTTGTGCAGGGCAATGGGAGCGCAATAGTGACTTTCCTTACCAGAAAAAAACTCTTGTTCGTAGGACTAGAAACTGCATGTGATTCAACTCCATTTAGGATTAGGAAACAAACGCTAGCTTGCCTTACAAAAACACACTCTGCTTTTGAGAAAAGAGCACTCTTCTACTCTACTGGGTTTCCTATAGGGCCAGAACAGTGAGCTTGCTCAGAACATAAGAACGGTGCTTCCTACACACACAGGCCATATCTAGTTCAACTCTGCTTAGGAAAGTGACAAGAACAGTAGCTCCTCTTCAGTCCGATACACTGTACTTGCTGGGAACAGACGTGAGTGCTATTTGCACTGTGTATGGCAATTGGAGCACAATAGTGACTCGTCTTACCAGAAAAAATCTCTTGCTCGTAGGACAAAAAACTGCATGTGACTCAACTCCATTTAGGACTGGGAAACAAATGCTAGCTCGCCTTACAAGAAACACACTCTGCTTTAGAGAAAAGAGCACTCTTCTACTCTACTGTGTTTCCTATGGGGCCAGAGCAGTGAGCTTGCTCAGAACATAAGAACTGTGCTTCCTACACACACGGGCCATATCTAGTTCAACTCTGCTTAGGAACTTGACAAGAACAGTAGCACATCTTCAGTCCAATACACTGTAATTGCTGGGAACAGACGCATGTGCTATTTGCACTGTGTATGGCAATGGGAGCGCAATAGTGACTTTCCTTACCAGAAAACAACTCTTGCTCGTAGGACCAGAAACTGCATGGGATTCAACTCCATTTTGGACTGGGAAACAAACGCTAGCTCGCCTTACAAGAAACACACTCTGCTTTTGAGAAAAGAGCACTCTTCTACTCTACTGTGTTTCCTATAGGGCCAGAACAGTGAGCTTGCTCAGAACAAAAGAACTGTGCTTCCTACACACGGGCCATAACTAGTTCATCTCTGCTTAGGAAACTGACAAGAACAGTAGCTCCTCTTCAGTCCGATACACTGTACTTGCTGAGAACAGACGCGAGTGCTATTTGCACTGTGTATTGCAATGGGAGCGCAATAGTGACTTTCCTTACCAGAAAACAACTCTTGCTCGTAGGACCAGAAACTGCATGTGATTCAACTCCATTTAGGACTGGGAAAGAAATGCTAGCTCGACTTCCAAGAAACAAACTCTGCTTTTGAGAAAAGAGCACTCTTCTACTCTACTGTGTTTCCTATGGGGTCCGAACAGTGAGCTTGCTCAGAACAAAAGAACTGTGCTTTCTACACACACGGGCCATATCTAATTAAACTCTGCTTAGGAAACAAACAAGAACAGTAGCTCCTCTTCAGTCCAATACACTGTACTTGCGGGGAACAGACCCGAGTGCTATTTGGATTGTGTATGGCATTGGAGCACAATAGTGACTTGTCTTACCAGAAAATAACTCTTGCTCGTTGGACAAAAAACTGCATGTGACTCAACTCCATTTAGGACTAGGAAACAAACGCTAGCTCGACTTCCAAGAAACACACTCTGCTTTTGAGAAAAGAGCACTCTTCTACTCTACTGTGTTTCCTATGTGTTCCGAACAGTGAGCTTGATCAGAACAAAAAAACTGTGCTTCCTACACACACGGCCATATCTAGTTCAAGTCTGCTTAGGAACCTGACAAGAACAGTAGATCTTCTTCAGTCCAATACACTGTACTTGCTGGGAACAGACGCCAGTGCTATTTGTCCTGTGTATGGCAATGGCAGCGCAATAGTGACTCTTCTTACCAGAAAACAACTCTTGCTTGTAGGACCAGAAACTGCATGTGATTCAACTCCATTTAGGACTAGGAAACAAACGCTAGCTCGCCTTACAAAAACACACTCTGCTTTTGAGAAAAGAGCACTCTTCTACTCTACTGTGTTTCCAATAGGGCCAGAACAGTGAGCTTGTTCAGAACATAAGAACTGTGCTTCCTACACACACGGGCCATATCTAGTTCAACTCTGCTTAGGAAACTGACAAGAACAGTAGCTCCTCTTCAGTCCGATACACTGTACTTGCTGGGAATAGACGCGAGAGCTATTTGCACTATGTATGGCAAGGGGAGCGCAATAGTGACTTTCCTTACCAAAAAACAACTCTTGCTCTTAGGACCAGAAACTGCATGAGAATCAACTCGATTTAGGACTGGGAAACAAACGCTAGCTCGCCTTACAAGAAACACACTCTGCTTTTGAGAAAAGAGCACTCATCTACTCTACTGTTTTTCCTATGGTGTCCGAACAGTGAGCTTGCTCAGAACAAAAGAACTGTGCTTCCTACACCCACAGCCATATCTAGTTCAAGTCTGCTTAGGGAACTGACAAGAACAGTAGCTCCTCTTCAGTCCAATACACTGTACTTGCTGGGAACAGACGCCAGTGCTATTTGCACTGTGCATGGCAATTGGAGCACAATAGTGACTTGTCTTACGAGAAAACAACTCTTGCTCATAGGACAATAAACTGCATGTGAGTCAACTCCATTGAGGACTGGGAAACAAACGCTAGCTCGACTTACAAGAAACACACTCTGGTTTTGAGAAAAGAGCACTCTTCTACTCTACTATGTTTCCTAAGTGTTCCGAAAAGTGAGCTTGCTCAGAGCAAAAGAACTGTGCTTCCTACACACACGGCCATATCTAGTTCAATTCTGCTTAGGAACCTGACAAGAACAGTAGATCCTCTTCAGTCCAATACACTGTACTTGCTGGGAACAGACGCCAGTGCTATTTGTCCTATGTATGGCAATGGCAGCGCAATAGTGACTCTTCTTACCAGAATACATCTCTTGCTCGTAGGACTAGAAACTGCATGTGATTCAACTCCATTTAGGACTGGGAAAGAAACGCTAGCTCGCCTTACAAGAAACACACTCTGCTTTAGAGAAAAGAGCACTCTTCCACTTTACTGTGTTTCCTATAGGGCCAGAACAGTGAGCTTGCTCAGAACAAAAGAACTGTGCTTTCTACACACGGGACATAACTAGTTCAACTCTTCTTAGGAAACTGACAAGAACAGCAGCTCCTCTTCAGTCCGATACACTGTACTTGCTGGGAACAGACGCGAGTGCTGTTTGCACTGTGTATGGCAATGGGAGCGCAATAGTGACTTTCCTTACCAGAAAACAACTCTTGATTTTAAGACCAGAAACTGCATGTGATCAACTCCATTTAGGACTGGGAAACAAATGCTGGCTCGCCTTACCTGATACACACTCTGCTTTTGAGAAAAGAGCACTCTTATACTCTACTGTGTTTTTTATGTGTTCCGAACAGTGAGCTTGCTCAGAACAAAAGAACTGTGCTTCCTACACACACGGGCCATATCTAGTTCAACTCTGCTTAGGAAACTGACAAGAACAGTATCTCCTCTTCAGTCCGATACACTGTACTTGCTGGGAACAGACGCGAGTGCTATTTGCACTGTGTATGGCAATTGGAGCACAATAGTGACTCGTCTTACCAGAAAAAAACTCTTGCTCGTAGGACAAAAAACTGCATGTGACTCAACTCCATTTAGGACTGGGAAACAAACGCTAGCTCGCCTTACAAGAAACACACTCTGTTTTAGAGAAAAGAGCACTCTTCTACTCCACTGTGTTTCCTAGGGGCCAGAGCAGTGAGCTTGCTCAGAACATAAAAACTGTGCTTCATACACACACGGGCCATATCTAGTTGAACTCTGCTTAGGAACCTGACAAGAACAGGAGCTCCTCTTCAGTCAAATACACTGTAATTGCTGGGAACAGACGCATGTGCTATTTGCACTGTGTATGGCAATGGGAGCACAATAGTGACTTTCCTTACCAGAAAACAACTCTTGCTCGTAGGACCAGAAACTGCATGGGATTCAACTCCATTTAGGACTGGGAAACAAACGCTAGCTCGCCTTACCAGAAACACACTCTGCTTTTGAGAAAAGAGCACTCATCTACTCTACTGTTTTTCCTATGGTGTCCGAACAGTGAGCTTGCTCAGAACAAAAGAACTGTGCTTCCTACACACGGGCCATAACTAGTTCAACTCTGCCTAGGAAACTGACAAGAACAGTAGCTCCTCTTCAGTCCAATACACTGTACTTGCGAGGAACAGACGCGAGTGCTATTTGCACTGTGTATGGAATTGGAGCACAATAGTGACTTGTCTTACCAGAAAATAACTCTTGCTCGTTGGACAAAAAACTGCATGTGACTCAACTCCATTTAGGACTGGGAAACAAACGCTAGCTCGACTTCCAAGAAACACACTCTGCTTTTGAGAAAAGAGCACTCTTCTACTCTACTGTGTTTCCTATGATGTCCGAACAGTGAGCTTGCTTAGAACAAAAAAACTGTGCTTCCTACACACACGGCCATATCTAGTTCAAGTCTGCTTAGGAACCTGACAAGAACAGTAGATCCTCTTCAGTCCAATACACTATACTTTCTGGGAACAGACGCCAGTGCTATTTGTGCTGTGTATGGCAATGGCAGCGCAATAGTGACTCTTCTTACCAGAAAACAACTCTTGCTCGTAGGTCCAGAAACTGCATGTGATTCAACTCCATTTAGGACTGGGAAACAAACTCTAGCTCGCTTTACAAGAAACACACTCTGCTTTAGAGAAAAGAGCACTCTTCTACTCTACTGTGTTTCCTATAGGGCCAGAACAGTGAGCTTGCTCAGAAAAAAAGAACTGTACTTCCTAAACACACGGGCCATATCTAGTTCAACTCTGCTTAGGAAACTGACAAGAACAGTAGCCCCGATTCAGTCCAATACACTGTACTTGCTGGGAAAAGACGGGAGTGCTATTTGCCTTGTGCAGGGCAATGGGAGCGCAATAGTGACTTTCCTTACCAGAAAAAAACTCTTGTTCGTAGGACTAGAAACTGCATGTGATTCAACTCCATTTAGGATTAGGAAACAAACGCTAGCTCGCCTTACAAAAACACACTCTGCTTTTGAGAAAAGAGCACTCTTCTACTCTACTGTGTTTCCTATAGGGCCAGTACAGTGAGCTTGCTCAGAACATAAGAACGGTGCTTCCTACACACACAGGCCATATCTAGTTCAACTCTGCTTAGGAAAGTGACAAGAACAGTAGCTCCTCTTCAGTCCGATACACTGTACTTGCTGGGAACAGACGCGAGTGCTATTTGCACTGTGTATGGCAATTGGAGCACAATAGTGACTCGTCTTACCAGAAAAAATCTCTTGCTCGTAGGACAAAAAACTGCATGTGACTCAACTCCATTTAGGACTGGGAAACAAATGCTAGCTCGCCTTACAAGAAACACACTCTGCTTTAGAGAAAAGAGCACTCTTCTACTCTACTGTGTTTCCTATGGGGCCAGAGCAGTGAGCTTGCTCAGAACATAAGAACTGTGCTTCCTACACACACGGGCCATATCTAGTTCAACTCTGCTTAGGAACTTGACAAGAACAGTAGCACATCTTCAGTCCAATACACTGTAATTGCTGGGAACAGACGCATGTGCTATTTGCACTGTGTATGGCAATGGGAGCGCAATAGTGACTTTCCTTACCAGAAAACAACTCTTGCTCGTAGGACCAGAAACTGCATGGGATTCAACTCCATTTAGGACTGGGAAACAAACGCTAGCTCGCCTTACAAGAAACACACTCTGCTTTTGAGAAAAGAGCACTCTTCTACTCTACTGTGTTTCCTATAGGGCCAGAACAGTGAGCTTGCTCAGAACAAAAGAACTGTGCTTCCTACACACGGGCCATAACTAGTTCAACTCTGCTTAGGAAACTGACAAGAACAGTAGCTCCTCTTCAGTCCGATACACTGTACTTGCTGAGAACAGACGCGAGTGCTATTTGCACTGTGTATTGCAATGGGAGCGCAATAGTGACTTTCCTTACCAGAAAACAACTCTTGCTCGTAGGACCAGAAACTGCATGTGATTCAACTCCATTTAGGACTGGGAAAGAAATGCTAGCTCGACTTCCAAGAAACACACTCTGCTTTTGAGAAAAGAGCACTCTTCTACTCTACTGTGTTTCCTATGGGGTCCGAACAGTGAGCTTGCTCAGAACAAAAGAACTGTGCTTTCTACACACACGGGCCATATCTAATTAAACTCTGCTTAGGAAACAAACAAGAACAGTAGCTCCTCTTCAGTCCAATACACTGTACTTGCGGGGAACAGACCCGAGTGCTATTTGGATTGTGTATGGCATTGGAGCACAATAGTGACTTGTCTTACCAGAAAATAACTCTTGCTCGTTGGACAAAAAACTGCATGTGACTCAACTCCATTTAGGACTAGGAAACAAACGCTAGCTCGACTTCCAAGAAACACACTCTGCTTTTGAGAAAAGAGCACTCTTCTACTCTACTGTGTTTCCTATGTGTTCCGAACAGTGAGCTTGATCAGAACAAAAAAACTGTGCTTCCTACACACACGGCCATATCTAGTTCAAGTCTGCTTAGGAACCTGACAAGAACAGTAGATCTTCTTCAGTCCAATACACTGTACTTGCTGGGAACAGACGCCAGTGCTATTTGTCCTGTGTATGGCAATGGCAGCGCAATAGTGACTCTTCTTACCAGAAAACAACTCTTGCTTGTAGGACCAGAAACTGCATGTGATTCAACTCCATTTAGGACTAGGAAACAAACGCTAGCTCGCCTTACAAAAACACACTCTGCTTTTGAGAAAAGAGCACTCTTCTACTCTACTGTGTTTCCAATAGGGCCAGAACAGTGAGCTTGTTCAGAACATAAGAACTGTGCTTCCTACACACACGGGCCATATCTAGTTCAACTCTGCTTAGGAAACTGACAAGAACAGTAGCTCCTCTTCAGTCCGATACACTGTACTTGCTGGGAATAGACGCGAGAGCTATTTGCACTATGTATGGCAAGGGGAGCGCAATAGTGACTTTCCTTACCAAAAAACAACTCTTGCTCTTAGGACAAGAAACTGCATGAGAATCAACTCGATTTAGGACTGGGAAACAAACGCTAGCTCGCCTTACAAGAAACGCACTCTGCTTTTGAGAAAAGAGCACTCATCTACTCTACTGTTTTTCCTATGGTGTCCGAACAGTGAGCTTGCTCAGAACAAAAGAACTGTGCTTCCTACACCCACGGCCATATCTAGTTCAAGTCTGCTTAGGGAACTGACAAGAACAGTAGCTCCTATTCAGTCCAATACACTGTACTTGCTGGGAAAAGACGCGAGTGCTATTTGCCTTGTAAAGGGCAATGGGAGCGCAATAGTGACTTTCCTTACCAGAAAACAACTCTTGTTCATAGGACCAGAAACTGCATGTTATTCAACTCCATTTAGGACTAGGAAACAAACGCTAGCTCGCCTTACAAAAACACACTCTGCTTTTGAGAAAAGAGCACTCATCTACTCTACTGTGTTTCCTAAGTGTTCCGAAAAGTGAGCTTGCTCAGAACAAAAGAACTGTGCTTCCTACACACACGGCCATATCTAGTTCAATTCTGCTTAGGAACCTGACAAGAACAGTAGATCCTCTTCAGTCCAATACACTGTACTTGCTGGGAAGAGACGCCAGTGCTATTTGTCCTATGTATGGCAATGGCAGCGCAATAGTGACTCTTCTTACCAGAATACAACTCTTGCTCGTAGGACTAGAAACTGCATGTGATTCAACTCCATTTAGGGCTGGGAAAGAAACGCTAGCTCGCCTTACAAGAAACACACTCTGCTTTAGAGAAAAGAGCACTCTTCCACTTTACTGTGTTTCCTATAGGGCCAGAACAGTGAGCTTGCTCAGAACAAAAGAACTGTGCTTTCTACACACGGGACATAACTAGTTCAACTCTTCTTAGGAAACTGACAAGAACAGCAGCTCCTCTTCAGTCCGATACACTGTACTTGCTGGGAACAGACGCGAGTGCTGTTTGCACTGTGTATGGCAATGGGAGCGCAATAGTGACTTTCCTTACCAGAAAACAACTCTTGATTGTAGGACCAGAAACTGCATGTGATCAACTCCATTTAGGACTGGGAAACAAATGCTGGCTCGCCTTACATGAAACACACTCTGCTTTTGAGAAAAGAGCACTCTTATACTCTACTGTGTTTTTTATGGGGTCCGAACAGTGAGCTTGCTCAAAACAAAAGAACTGTGCTTCCTACACACACGGGCCGTTTCTAGTTCAACTCTGCTTAGGGAACTGACAAGAACACTAGATCCTCTTCAGTCCAATATACTGTACTTGCTGGGAACAGACGCCAGTGCTATTTGTCCTGTGTATGGCAGTTGCAGCGCAATAGTGACTCTTCTTACCAGAAAACAACCCTTGCTCGTAGGACCAGAAACTGCATGTGATTCAACTCCATTTAGGACTGGGAAACAAATGATAGCTCGCCTTACATGAAACACACTCTGCTTTTGATAAAAGAGCACTCTTCTACTCTACTGTGTTTTTTATGTGTTCCGAACAGTGAGCTTGCTCAGAACAAAAGAACTGTGCTTCCTACACACACGGGCCATATCTAGTTCAACTCTGCTTAGGAAACTGACAAGAACAGTAGCTCCTCTTCAGTCCGATACACTGTACTTGCTGGGAACAGACGCGAGTGCTATTTGCACTGTGTATGGCAATTGGAGCACAATAGTGACTCGTCTTACCAGAAAAAAACTCTTGCTCGTAGGACAAAAAACTGCATGTGACTCAACTCCATTTAGGACTGGGAAACAAACGCTAGCTCGCCTTACAAGAAACACACTCTGCTTTAGAGAAAAGAGCACTCTTCTACTCCACTGTGTTTCCTAGGGGCCAGAGCAGTGAGCTTGCTCAGAACATAAAAACTGTGCTTCATACACACACGGGCCATATCTAGTTGAACTCTGCTTAGGAACCTGACAAGAACAGTAGCTCCTCTTCAGTCCAATACACTGTAATTGCTGGGAACAGACGCATGTGCTATTTGCACTGTGTATGGCAATGGGAGCACAATAGTGACTTTCCTTACCAGAAAACAACTCTTGCTCGTAGGACCAGAAACTGCATGGGATTCAACTCCATTTAGGACTGGGAAACAAACGCTAGCTCGCCTTACAAGAAACACACTCTCCTTTTGAGAAAAGAGCACTCTTCTACTCTACTCTGTTTCCTATAGGGCCAGAACAGTGAGCTTGCTCAGAACAAAAGAACTGTGCTTCCTACACACGGGCCATAACTAGTTCAACTCTGCCTAGGAAACTGACAAGAACAGTAGCTCCTCTTCAGTCCGATACACTGTACTTGCTGAGAACAGACGCGAGTGCTATTTGCACTGTGTATGGCAATTGGAGCACAATAGTGACTTGTCTTACCAGAAAAAAACTCTTGCTCGTAGGACCAGAAACTGCATGTGATTCCACTCCATTTAGGACTGGGAAACAAATGCTAGCTCGCCTAACAAGAAACACACTCTGCTTTTGAGAAAAGAGCACTCTTCTACTCTACTGTGTTTCCTATAGGGCCAGAACAATGAGCTTGCTCAAAACAAAAGAACTGTGCTTCCTACACACGGGCCATAACTAGTTCAACTCTGCTTAGGAAACTGACAAGAACAGTAGCTTCTCTTCAGTCTGATACACTGTAATTGCTGGGAACAGACGCGAGTGCTATTTGCACTTTGTATGGCAATGGGAGTGCAATAGTGACTTTCCTTACCAGAAAACAACTCTTGCTCTTAGGACCAGAAACTGCATGAGATTCAACTCCATTTAGGACTGGGAAACAAATGCTAGCTCGCCTTACAAGAAACACACTCTGCTTTTGAGAAAAGAGCACTCTTCTACTCTACTGTGTTTCCTATGGGGTACGAACAGTGAGCTTGGTCAGAACAAAAGAACTGTGCTTTCTACACACACGGGCCATATCTAATTAAACTCTGCTTAGGAAACAAACAAGAACAGTAGCTCCTCTTCAGTCCAATACACTGTACTTGCGGGGAACAGACACGAGTGCTATTTGCACTGTGTATGGCATTGGAGCACAATAGTGACTTGTCTTACCAGAAAATAACTCTTCCTCATTGGACAAAAAACTGCATATGACTCAACTCCATTTAGGACTGGGAAACAAACGCTAGCTCGACTTCCAAGAAACACACTCTGCTTTTGAGAAAAGAGCACTCTTCTACTCTACTGTGTTTCCTATGTGTTCCGAACAGTGAGCTTGCTCAGAACAAAAAAACTGTGCTTCCTACACACACGGCCATATCTAGTTCAAGTCTGCTTAGGAACCTGACAAGAACAGTAGATCCTCTTCAGTCCAATACACTGTACTTGCTGGGAACAGATGCCAGTGCTATTTGTCCTGTGTATGGCAATGGCAGCGCAATAGTGACTCTTCTTACCAGAAAACAACTCTTGCTTGTAGGACCAGAAACTGCATGTGATTCAACGCCATTTAGGACTAGGAAACAAACGCTAGCTCGACTTACAAAAACACACTCTGCTTTTGAGAAAAGAGGTCTCTTCTACTCTACTGTGTTTCCAATAGGGCCAGAACAGTGAGCTTGTTCAGAACATAAGAACTGTGCTTCCTACACACACGGGCCATATCTAGTTCAACTCTGCTTAGGAAACTGACAAGAACATTAGCTCCTCTTCAGTCCGATACACTGTACTTGCTGGGAATAGACGTGAGAGATATTTGCACTATGTATGGCAAGGGGAGCACAATAGTGACTTTCCTTACCAGAAAACAACTCTTGCTCTTAGGACCAGAAACTGCATGAGATTCAACTCCATTTAGGACTGGGAAACAAACGCTAGCTCGCCTTACAAGAAACACCCTCTGCTTTTGAGAAAAGAGCACTCTTCTACTCTACTGTGTTTCCAATGATGTCCGAACAGTGAGCTTGCTCAGAACAAAAGAACTGTGCTTCCCTCACACGGCCATATCTAGGTCAAGTCTGCTTAGGAACCTGACAAGAACAGTAGATCCTCTTCAGTCCAATACACTGTACTTGCTGGGAACAGACGCCAGTGCTATTTGTCCTGTGTATGGCAATGGCAGTGCAATAGTGACTCTTCTTACCAGAAAACAAATCTTGCTCGTAGGACCAGAAACTGCATGTGATTCCACTCCATTTAGGACTGGGAAAGAAACTCTAGCTCGCTTTACAAGAAACACACTCTGCTTTTGAGAAAAGATCACTCTTCTACTCTTCTGTGTTTCCTATAGGGCCAGAACAGTGAGCTTGCTCAGAAAAAAAGAACTGTACTTCCTACACACACGGGCCATATCTAGTTCAACTCTGCTTAGGAAACTGAGAAGAACAGTAGCTCCTTTTCAGTCCAATACACTGTACTTGCTGGGAACAGACGGGAGGGCTATTTGCACTGTGTATGGCAATGGGAGCACAATAGTAACTTTCCTTACCAGAAAACAACTCCTGCTCGTAGGACCAGAAACTGCATGTGATTCCACTCCATTTAGGACTGGGAAACAAACGCTAGCTCGCCTTACAATAAACACATTCTGCTTTAGAGAAAAGAGCACTCTTCTACTCTACTGTGTTTCCTATGGGGTCAAAACAGTGAGCTTGCTCAGAACAAAAGAACTGTGCTTCCTACACACGCGGGCCATATCTAGTTCAACTCTGCTTAGGAAACTGACAAGAACAGTAGCTCCTCTTCAGTCCGGTACACTGTACTTTCTGAGAACAGACACGAGTGCTATTTGCACTGTGTATGGCAATGGGAGCACAATAGTGACTTTCCTTACCAGAAAACAACTCTTGCTCGTAGGACCAGAAACTGCATGTGATTCAACTCCATTTAGGAGTAGGAAAGAAACGCTAGCTCGCCTTACAAGAAACACACTCTGCTTTTGATAAAAGAGCACTCTTCTACTCTACTGTGTTTCCTATGGGGTCCGAACAGTGAGCTTGCTCAGAACAAAAGAACTGTGCTTTCTACACACACGGGCCATATCTAATTAAACTCTGCTTAGGAAACAAACAAGAACAGTAGCTCCTTTTCAGTCCAATACACTGTATTTGCGGGGAATAGACGCGAGTGCTATTTGCACTGTGTATGGAATTGGAGCACAATAGTGACTTGTCTTACCAGAAAATAACTCTTGCTCGTTGAACAAAAAACTGCATGTGACTCAACTCCATTTAGGACTGGGAAACAAACGCTAGCTCGCCTTCCAAGAAACACACTCTGCTTTTGAGAAAAGAGCACTCTTCTACTCTACTGTGTTTCCTATGTGTTCCGAACAGTGAGCTTGCTCAGAACAAAAAAACTGTGCTTCCTACACACACGGCCATATCTAGTTCAAGTCTGCTTAGGAACCTGACAAGAACAGTAGATCCTCTTCAGTCCAATACACTATACTTGCTGGGAACAGACGCCAGTGCTAATTGTGCTGTGTATGGCAATGGCAGCGCAATAGTGACTCTTCTTACCAGAAAACAACTCTTGCTCGTAGGACCAGAAACTGCATGTGATTCAACTCCATTTAGGACTGGGAAAGAAACTCTAGCTTGCTTTACAAGAAACACACTCTGCTTTTGAGAAAAGAGCACTCTTCTACTCTACTGTGTTTCCTATAGGGCCAGAACAGTGAGCTTGCTCAGAAAAAAAGAACTGTACTTCCTAAACACACGGGCCATATCTAGTTCAACTCTGCTTAGGAAACTGACAAGAACAGTAGCCCCGATTCAGTCCAATACACTGTACTTGCTGGGAAAAGACGGGAGTGCTATTTGCCTTGTGTAGGGCAATGGGAGCGCAATAGTGACTTTCCTTACCAGAAAAAAACTCTTGTTCATAGGACTAGAAACTGCATGTGATTCAACTCCATTTAGGATTAGGAAACAAACGCTAGCTCGCCTTACAAAAACACACTCTGCTTTTGAGAAAAGAGCACTCTTCTACTCTACTGTGTTTCCTATAGGGCCAGAACAGTGAGCCTGCTCAGAACATAAGAACGGTGCTTCCTACACACACGGGCCATATCTAGTTGAACTCTGCTTAGGAAACTGACAAGAACAGTAGCTCCTCTTCAGTCCGATACACTGTACTTGCTGGGAACAGACGCTAGAGCTATTTGCACTATGTATGGCAAGGGGAGCACAATAGTGAATTTCCTTTACCAGAAAACAACTCTTGCTCTTATGACCAGAAACTGCATGTGATTCAACACCATTTAGGACTGGGAAACAAACGCTAGCTCGCCTTACAAGAACACTCTCTGCTTTTGAGATAAGAGCACTCTTCTACTCTACTGGGTTTCCTATGGTGTCCGAACAGTGAGCTTGCTCAGAACAAAAGAACTGTGCTTCCTACACACACGGCCATATCTAGTTCAAGTCTGCTTAGGAAGCTGACAAGAACAGTAGATCCTCTTCAGTCCAATACACTGTACTTACTTGGAACAGACGCCAGTGCTATTTGTCCTGTGTATGGCAATGGCAGCGCAATAGTGACTCTTCTTACCATAAAACAACTCTTGCTCTTAGGACTAGAAACTGCATGTGATTCAACTCCATTTAGGACTGGGAAAGAAACGCTAGCTCGCCTTACAAGAAACACACTCTGCTTTAGAGAAAAGAGCACTATTCTACTCTACTGTGTTTCCTACAGGACCAGAAGAGTGAGCTTGCTCAAAACAAAAAACTGTGCTTCCTACATACGGCCCATAACTAGTTCAACTCTGCTTATGAAACTGACAAGAACAGTAGCTCCTCTTCAGTCCGATACACTGTACTTGCTGGGAACAGACACGAGTGCTATTTGCACTGTGTATGTCAATGGGAGCGCAATAGTGACTTTCCTTACCAGAAAACATCTCTTGCTCGTAGGACCAGAAACTGCATGTGATTCAACTCCATTTAGGACTGGGGAACAAGTGCTAGCTCGCCTTACATGAAACACACTCTGCTTTTGAGAAAAGAGCACTCTTCTATTCTACTGTGTTTCCTATGGGGTCCGAACAGTGAGCTTGCTCAGAACAAAAGAACTGTGCTTCCTACACACGGGGCATATCTAGTTCAACTCTGCTTAGGAAACAAACAAGAACAGTAGCTCCTCTTCAGTCCAATACACTGTACTTGCGGGGAACAGACGCGAGTGCTATTTGCACTGTGCATGGCAATTGGAGCACAATAGTGACTTGTCTTACGAGAAAACAACTCTTGCTCGTAGGACAATAAACTGCATGTGAGTCAACTCCATTGAGGACTGGGAAACAAACGCTAGCTCGACTTACAAGAAACACACTCTGCTTTTGAGAAAAGAGCACTCTTCTACTCTACTGTGTTTCCTATTGGCTCCGAACAGTGAGCTTGCTTAGAACAAAAGAACTGTGCTTCCTACACACACAGGCCATATCTAGTTCAACTCTGGTTAGGAAAGTGACAAGAACAGTAGCACATCTTCAGTCCAATACACTGTAATTGCTGGGAACAGACGCATGTGCTATTTGCACTGTGTAGGGCAATGGGAGCGCAATAGTGACTTTCCTTACCAGAAAACAACTCTTGCTCGTAGGACCAGAAACTGCATGGGATTCAACTCCATTTAGGACTGGGAAACAAACGCTAGCTCGCCTTACAAGAAACACACTCTGCTTTTGAGAAAAGAGCACTCTTCTACTCTACTGTGTTTCCTATAGGGCCAGAACAGTGAGCTTGCTCAGAACAAAAGAACTGTGCTTCCTACACACGGGCCATAATTAGTTCAACTCTGCTTAGGAAACTGACAAGAACAGTAGCTCCTCTTCAGTCCGATACACTGTACTTGCTGAGAACAGACGCGAGTGCTATTTGCACTGTGTATGGCAATGGGAGCGCAATAGTGACTTTCCTTACCAGAAAACAACTCTTGCTCGTAGGAGCAGAAACTCCATGTGATTCAACTCCATTTAGGACTGGGAAAGAAATGCTAGCTCGCCTTACAAGAAACACACTCTGCTTTTGAGAAAAGAGCACTCTTCTACTCTACTGTGTTTCCTATGGGGTCCGAACAGTGTGCTTGCTCAGAACAAAAGAACTGTGCTTTCTACACACACGGGCCATATCTAATTGAACTCTGCTTAGGAAACAAACAAGAACAGTAGCTCCTATTCAGTCCAATACACTGTACTTGCGGGGAACAGACGCGAGTGCTATTTGGATTGTGTATGGCATTGGAGCACAATAGTGACTTGTCTTATGAGAAAATAACTCTTGCTCGTTGGACAAAAAACTGCATGTGACTCAACTCCATTTAGGATTAGGAAAAAAATGCTACCTCTACTTCCAAGAAACACACTCTGCTTTTGAGAAAAGAGCACTCTTCTACTCTACTGTGTTTCCTATGTGTTCCGAACAGTGAGCTTGCTCAGAACAAAAAAACTGTGCTTCCTACACACACGGCCATATCTAGTTCAAGTCTGCTTAGGAACCTGACAAGAACAGTAGATCCTCTTCAGTCCAATACACTGTACTTGCTGGGAACAGACGCCAGTGCTATTTGTCCTGTGTATGGCAATGGCAGCGCAATAGTGACTCTTCTTACCAGAAAACAACTCTTGCTTGTAGGACCAGAAACTGCATGTGATTCAACTCCATTTAGGACTAGGAAACAAACGCTAGCTCGCCTTACAAAAACACACTCTGCTTTTGAGAAAAGAGCACTCTTCTACTCTACTGTGTTTCCAATAGGGCCAGAACAGTGAGCTTGTTCAGAACATAAGAACTGTGCTTCCTACACACACGGGCCATATCTAGTTCAACTCTGCTTAGGAAACTGACAAGAACAGTAGCTCCTCTTCAGTCCGATACACTGTACTTGCCGGGAATAGACGCGAGAGCTATTTGCACTATGTATTGCAAGGGGAGCGCAATAGTGACTTTCCTTACCAAAAAACAACTCTTGCTCTTAGGACCAGAAACTGCATGAGATTCAACTCGATTTAGGACTGGGAAACAAACGCTAGCTCGCCTTACAAGAAACACACTCTCCTTTTGAGAAAAGAGCACTCATCTACTCTACTGTTTTTCCTATGGTGTCCGAACAGTGAGCTTGCTCAGAACAAAAGAACTGTGCTTCCTACACCCACGGCCATATCTAGTTCAAGTCTGCTTAGGGAACTGACAAGAACAGTAGCTCCTATTCAGTCCAATACACTGTACTTGCTGGGAAAAGACGCGAGTGCTATTTGCCTTGTAAAGGGCAATGGGAGCGCAATAGTGACTTTCCTTACCAGAAAACAACTCTTGTTCATAGGACCAGAAACTGCATGTTATTCAACTCCATTTAGGACTAGGAAACAAACGCTAGCTCGCCTTACAAAAACACACTCTGCTTTTGAGAAAAGAGCACTCATCTACTCTACTGTGTTTCCTAAGTGGTCCGATAAGTGAGCTTGCTCAGAACAAAAGAACTGTGCTTCCTACACACTCGGCCATATCTAGTTCAATTCTGCTTAGGAACCTGACAAGAACAGTAGATCCTCTTCAGTCCAATACACTGTACTTGCTGGGAACAGACGCAAGTGCTATTTGTCCTATGTATGGCAATGGCAGCGCAATAGTGACTCTTCTTACCAGAATACAACTCTTGCTCGTAGGACTAGAAACTGCATGTGATTCAACTCCATTTAGGACTGGGAAAGAAACGCTAGCTCGCCTTACAAGAAACACACTCTGCTTTAGAGAAAAGAGCACTCTTCCACTTTACTGTGTTTCCTATAGGGCCAGAACAGTGAGCTTGCTCAGAACAAAAGAACTGTGCTTCCTACACACGGGACATAACTAGATCAACTCTGCTTAGGAAACTGACAAGAACAGCAGCTCCTCTTCAGTCCGATACACTGTACTTGCTGGGAACAGACGCGAGTGCTGTTTGCACTGTGTATGGCAATGGGAGCGCAATAGTGACTTTCCTTACCAGAAAACAACTCTTGATTGTAGGACCAGAAACTGTATGTGATCAACTCCATTTAGGACTGGGAAACAAATGCTGGCTCGCCTTACATGAAACACACTCTGCTTTTGAGAAAAGAGCACTCTTATACTCTACTGTGTTTTTTATGGGGTCCGAACAGTGAGCTTGCTCAAAACAAAAGAACTGTGCTTCCTACACACACGGGCCGTATCTAGTTCAGCTCTGCTTAGGGAACTGACAAGAACACTAGATCCTCTTCAGTCCAATGCACTGTACTTGCTGGGAACAGACGCCAGTGCAATTTGTCCTGTGTATGGCAGTTGCAGCGCAATAGTGACTCTTCTTACCAGAAAACAACCCGTGCTCGTAGGACCAGAAACTGCATGTGATTCAACTCAATTTAGGACTGGGAAACAAATGCTAGCTCGCCTTACATGAAACACACTCTGCTTTTGATAAAAGAGCACTCTTCTACTCTACTGTGTTTTCTATGTGTTCCGAACAGTGAGCTTGCTCAGAACAAAAGAACTGTGCTTCCTACACACACGGGCCATCTAGTTCAACTCTGCTTAGGAAACTGACAAGAACAGTAGCTCCTCTTCAGTCCGATACACTGTACTTGCTGGGAACAGACGCGAGTGCTATTTGCACTGTGTATGGCAATTGGAGCACAATAGTGACTCGTCTTACCAGAAAAAAACTCTTGCTCGTAGGACAAAAAACTGCATGTGACTCAACTCCATTTAGGACTGGGAAACAAACGCTAGCTCGCCTTACAAGAAACACACTCTGCTTTAGAGAAAAGAGCACTCTTCTGCTCCACTGTGTTTCCTAGGGGCCAGAGTAGTGAGCTTGCTCAGAACATAAAAACTGTGCTTCATACACACACGGGCCATATCTAGTTGAACTCTGCTTAGGAACCTGACAAGAACAGTAGCTCCTATTCAGTCCAATACACTGTAATTGCTGGGAACAGACGCATGTGCTATTTGCACTGTGTATGGCAATGGGAACACAATAGTGACTTTCCTTACCAGAAAACAACTCTTGCTCGTAGGACCAGAAACTGAATGGGATTCAACTCCATTTAGGACTGGGAAACAAACGCTAGCTCGCCTTACAAGAAACACACTCTCCTTTTGAGAAAAGAGCACTCTTCTACTCTACTCTGTTTCCTATAGGGCCAGAACAGTGAGCTTGCTCAGAACAAAAGAACTGTGCTTCCTACACACGGGCCATAACTAGTTCAACTCTGCCTAGGAAACTGACAAAAACAGTAGCTCCTCTTCAGTCCGATACACTGTACTTGCTGAGAACAGACGCGAGTGCTTTTTGCACTGTGTATGGCAATTGGAGCACAATAGTGACTCGTCTTACCAGAAAAAAACTCTTGCTCGTAGGACCAGAAACTGCATGTGATTCCACTCCATTTAGGACTGGGAAACAAATGCTAGCTCGCCTTACAAGAAACACACTCTGCTCTTGAGAAAAGAGCACACTTCTACTCTGCTGTGTTTCCTATGGGGTACGAACAGTGAGCTTGGTCAGAACAAAAGAACTGTGCTTTCTACACACACGGGCCATATCTAATTAAACTCTGCTTAGGAAACAAACAAGAACAGTAGCTCCTCTTCAGTCCAATACACTGTACTTGCGGGGAACAGACACGAGTGCTATTTGTACTGTGTATGGCATTGGAGCACAATAGTGACTTGTCTTACCAGAAAATAACTCTTCCTCATTGGACAAAAAACTGCATGTGACTCAACTCCATTTAGGACTGGGAAACAAACGCTAGCTCGACTTCCAAGAAACACACTCTGCTTTTGAGAAAAGAGCACTCTTCTACTCTACTGTGTTTCCTATGTGTTCCGAACAGTGTGCTTGCTCAGAACAAAAAAACTGTTCTTCCTACACACACGGCCATATCTAGTTCAAGTCTGCTTAGGAACCTGACAAGAACAGTAGATCCTCTTCAGTCCAATACACTGTACTTGCTGGGAACAGACGCCAGTGCTATTTGTCCTGTGTATGGCAATGGCAGCGCAATAGTGACTCTTCTTACCAGAAAACAACTCTTGCTTGTAGGACCAGAAACTGCATGTGATTCTACTCCATTTAGGACTAGGAAACAAACGCTAGCTCGACTTACAAAAACACACTCTGCTTTTGAGAAAAGAGCACTCTTCTACTCTACTGTGTTTCCAATAGGGCCAGAACAGTGAGCTTGTTCAGAACATAAGAACTGTGCTTCCCACACACGGCCATATCTAGTTCAATTCTGCTTAGGAACCTGACAAGAACAGTAGGTCCTCTTCAGTCCAATACACTGTACTTGCTGGGAACAGACGCGAGTGCTATTTGCACTGTGTATGGCATTGGAGCACAATAGTGACTTGTCTTACCAGAAAACAACTCTTGCTCGTAGGACAAAAAACTGCATGTGACTCAACTCCATTTAGGACTGGGAAACAAACGCTAGCTCGACTTCCAAGAAACACACTCTGCTTTTGAGAAAAGAGCACTCTTCTACTCTACTGTGTTTCCTATGTGTTCCGAACAGTGAGCTTGCTCAGAACAAAAAAACTGTGCTTCCTAGACACATGGCCATATCTAGTTCAAGTCAGCTTAGGAACCTTACAAGAACAGTAGATCCTCTTAAGTCCAATACACTGTACTTGCTGGGAACAAACGCCAGTGCTATTTGTCCTGTGTATGGCAATGGCAGCGCAATAGTGACTCTTCTTACCAGAAAACAACCCTTGCTCGTAGGACCAGAAACTGCATGTGATTCAACTCCATTTAGGACTGGTAAACAAATGCTAGCTCGCCTTACATGAAACACACTCTGCTTTTGATAAAAGAGCACTCTTCTACTCTACTGTGTTTTCTATGTGTTCCGAACAGTGAGCTTGCTCAGAACAAAAAAACTGTGCTTCCTACACACACGGACATATCTAGTTCAAGTCTGCTTAGGAACCTGACAAGAACAGTAGATCCTCTTCAGTCCAATACGCTGTACTTGCTGGGAACAGACGCCAGTGCTATTTGTCCTGTGTATGGCAATGGCAGTGCAATAGTGACTCTTCTTACCAGAAAACAAATCTTGCTCGTAGGACCAGAAACTGCATGTGATTCCACCCCATTTAGGACTGGGAAACAAACTCTAGCTCGCTTTACAAGAAACACACTCTGCTTTTGAGAAAAGATCACTCTTCTACTCTTCTGTGTTTCCTATAGGGCCAGAACAGTGAGCTTGCTCAGAAAAAAAGAACTGTACTTCCTACACACACGGGCCATATCTAGTTCAACTCTGCTTAGGAAACTGAGAAGAACAGTAGCTCCTTTTCAGTCCGATACACTGTACTTGCTGGGAACAGACGGGAGGGCTATTTGCACTGTGTATGGCAATGGGAGCGCAATAGTGACTTTCCTTACCAGAAAACAACTCCTGCTCGTAGGACCAGAAACTGCATGTGATTCCACTCCATTTAGGACTGGGAAACAAACGCTAGCTCGCCTTACAATAAACACATTCTGCTTTAGAGAAAAGAGCACTCTTCTACTCTACTGTGTTTCCTATGGGGTCAAAACAGTGAGCTTGCTCAGAACAAAAGAACTGTGCTTCCTACACACGCGGGCCATATCTAGTTCAACTCTGCTTAGGAAACTGACAAGAACAGTAGCTCCTCTTCAGTCCGATACACTGTACTTGCTGAGAACAGACGCGAGTGCTATTTGCACTGTGTATGGCAATGGGAGCGCAATAGTGACTTTCCTTACCAGAAAACAACTCTTGCTCGTAGGACCAGAAACTGCATGTGATTCAATTCCATTTAGGACTGGGAAAGAAATGCTAGCTCGCCTTACAAGAAACACACTCTGCTTTTGAAAAAAGAGCACTCTTCTACTCTACTGTGTTTCCTATGGGGTCCGAACAGTGAGCTTGCTCAGAATAAAAGAACTGTGCTTTCTACACACACGGGCCATATCTAATTAAACTCTGCTTAGGAAACAAACAAGAACAGTAGCTCCTCTTCAGTCCAATACACTGTACTTGCGGGGAACAGACGCGAGTGCTATTTGCACTGTGTATGGAATTGGAGCACAATAGTGACTTGTCTTACCAGAAAATAACTCTTGCTCGTTGAACAAAAAACTGCATGTGACTCAACTCCATTTAGGACTGGGAAACAAACGCTAGCTCGACTTCCAAGAAACACACTCTGCTTTTGAGAAAAGAGCACTCTTCTACTCTACTGTGTTTCCTATGTGTTCCAAAAAGTGAGCTTGCTCAGAACAAAAAAACTGTGCTTCCTACACACACGGCCATATCTAGTTCAAGTCTGCTTAGGAACCTGACAAGAACAGTAGATCCTCTTCAGTCCAATACACTGTACTTGCTGGGAACAGACGCCAGTGCTATTTGTCCTGTGTATGGCAATGGCAGCGCAATAGTGACTCTTCTTACCAGAAAACAACTCTTGCTTGTAGGACCAGAAACTGCATGTGATTCAACTCCATTTAGGACTAGAAAACAAACGCTAGCTCGACTTACAAAAACACACTCTGCTTTTGAGAAAAGAGCACTCTTCTACTCTACTGTGTTTCCAATAGGGCCAGAACAGTGAGCTTGTTCAGAACATAAGAACTGTGCTTCCTACACACACGGGCCATATCTAGTTCAACTCTGCTTAGGAAACTGACAAGAACATTAGCTCCTCTTCAGTCCGATACACTGTACTTGCTGGGAATAGACGCGAGAGCAATTTGCACTATGTATGGCAAGGGGAGCACAATAGTGACTTTCCTTACCAGAAAACAACTCTTGCTCTTAGGACCAGAAACTGCATGAGATTCAACTCCATTTAGGACTGGGAAACAAACGCTAGCTCGCCTTACAAGAAACACCCTCTGCTTTTGAGAAAAGAGCACTCTTCTACTCTACTGTGTTTCCTATGATGTCCGAACAGTGAGCTTGCTCAGAACTAAAGAACTGTGCTTCCTACACACGGCCATATCTAGTTCAATTCTGCTTAGGAACCTGACAAGAACAGTAGATCCTCTTCAGTCCAATACACTGTACTTGCTGGGAACAGACGCGAGTGCTTTTTGCACTGTGTATGGCATTGGAGCACAATAGTGACTTGTCTTACCAGAAAACAACTCTTGCTCGTAGGACAAAAAACTGCATGTGACTCAACTCCATTTAGGACTGGGAAACAAACGCTAGCTCGACTTCCAAGAAACACACTCTGCTTTTGAGAAAAGAGCACTCTTCTACTCTACTGTGTTTCCTATGTGTTCCGAACAGTGAGCTTGCTCAGAACAAAAAAACTGTGCTTCCTAGACACATGGCCATATCTAGTTCAAGTCAGCTTAGGAACCTTACAAGAACAGTAGATCCTCTTAAGTCCAATACACTGTACTTGCTGGGAACAAACGCCAGTGCTATTTGTCCTGTGTATGGCAATGGCAGCGCAATAGTGACTCTTCTTACCAGAAAACAACCCTTGCTCGTAGGACCAGAAACTGCATGTGATTCAACTCCATTTAGAACTGGTAAACAAATGCTAGCTCGCCTTACATGAAACACACTCTGCTTTTGATAAAAGAGCACTCTTCTACTCTACTGTGTTTTCTATGTGTTCCGAACAGTGAACTTGCTCAGAACAAAAAAACTGTGCTTCCTACACACACGGACATATCTAGTTCAAGTCTGCTTAGGAACCTGACAAGAACAGTAGATCCTCTTCAGTCCAATACGCTGTACTTGCTGGGAACAGACGCCAGTGCTATTTGTCCTGTGTATGGCAATGGCAGTGCAATAGTGACTCTTCTTACCAGAAAACAAATCTTGCTCGTAGGACCAGAAACTGCATGTGATTCCACTCCATTTAGGACTGGGAAACAAACTCTAGCTCGCTTTACAAGAAACACACTCTGCTTTTGAGAAAAGATCACTCTTCTACTCTTCTGTGTTTCCTATAGGGCCAGAACAGTGAGCTTGCTCAGAAAAAAAGAACTGTACTTCCTACACACACGGGCCATATCTAGTTCAACTCTGCTTAGGAAACTGAGAAGAACAGTAGCTCCTTTTCAGTCCAATACACTGTACTTGCTGGGAACAGACGGGAGGGCTATTTGCACTGTGTATGGCAATGGGAGCGCAATAGTGACTTTCCTTACCAGAAAACAACTCCTGCTCGTAGGACCAGAAACTGCATGTGATTCCACTCCATTTAGGACTGGGAAACAAACGCTAGCTCGCCTTACAATAAACACATTCTGCTTTAGAGAAAAGAGCACTCTTCTACTCTACTGTGTTTCCTATGGGGTCAAAACAGTGAGCTTGCTCAGAACAAAAGAACTGTGCTTCCTACACACGCGGGCCATATCTAGTTCAACTCTGCTTAGGAAACTGACAAGAACAGTAGCTCCTCTTCAGTCCGATACACTGTACTTGCTGAGAACAGACGCGAGTGCTATTTGCACTGTGTATGGCAATGGGAGCGCAATAGTGACTTTCCTTACCAGAAAACAACTCTTGCTCGTAGGACCAGAAACTGCATGTGATTCAATTCCATTTAGGACTGGGAAAGAAATGCTAGCTCGCCTTACAAGAAACACACTCTGCTTTTGATAAAAGAGCACTCTTCTACTCTACTGTGTTTCCTATGGGGTCCTAACAGTGAGCTTGCTCAGAATAAAAGAACTGTGCTTTCTACACACACGGGCCATATCTAATTAAACTCTGCTTAGGAAACAAACAAGAACAGTAGCTCCTCTTCAGTCCAATACACTGTACTTGCGGGGAACAGACGCGAGTGCTATTTGCACTGTGTATGGAATTGGAGCACAATAGTGACTTGTCTTACCAGAAAATAACTCTTGCTCGTTGAACAAAAAACTGCATGTGACTCAACCCCATTTAGGACTGGGAAACAAACGCTAGCTCTACTTCCAAGAAACACACTCTGCTTTTGAGAAAAGAGCACTCTTCTACTCTACTGTGTTTCCTATGTGTTCCGAACAGTGAGCTTGCTCAGAACAAAAAAACTGTGCTTCCTACACACACGGCCATATCTAGTTCAAGTCTGCTTAGGAACCTGACAAGAACAGTAGATCCTCTTCAGTCCAATACACTGTACTTGCTGGGAACAGATGCCAGTGCTATTTGTCCTGTGTATGGCAATGGCAGCGCAATAGTGACTCTTCTTACCAGAAAACAACTCTTGCTTGTAGGACCAGAAACTGCATGTGATTCAACTCCATTTAGGACTAGGAAACAAACGCTAGCTCGACTTACAAAAACACACTCTGCTTTTGAGAAAAGAGCACTCTTCTACTCTACTGTGTTTCCAATAGGGCCAGAACAGTGAGCTTGTTCAGAACATAAGAACTGTGCTTCCTACACACACGGGCCATATCTAGTTCAACTCTGCTTAGGAAACTGACAAGAACATTAGCTCCTCTTCAGTCCGATACACTGTACTTGCTGGGAATAGACGCGAGAGCAATTTGCACTATGTATGGCAAGGGGAGCACAATAGTGACTTTCCTTACCAGAAAACAACTCTTGCTCTTAGGACCAGAAACTGCATGAGATTCAACTCCATTTAGGACTGGGAAACAAACGCTAGCTCGCCTTACAAGAAACACCCTCTGCTTTTGAGAAAAGAGCACTCTTCTACTCTACTGTGTTTCCTATGATGTCCGAACAGTGAGCTTGCTCAGAACAAAAGAACTGTGCTTCCTACACACGGCCAT